>NC_140167.1:135226660-135464160 GCF_963971535.1 Notolepis coatsorum | reverse complement strand
GAGTGTTGAATGTCCCGTGATTAAGACGGGGAGGATGCGACCCTCCTTGCGGCGCCCCTGTGCCTCAAATAGATTCGCTATCAGCTCTATCTTCAATCTTTCAAAATGTTCAGTTGCTATCGCTATCAGCTATATCTTTAATCTTTCAAAATGTTCAGTTGCTATTGCATGCACTCATCTGTGTTTCACTACACACTTGAGTGCATGCTTACCAACTGTTAGTCTGCAACACTACTATCACCGACATCTAAGAAGGGAGATCCCCCCTTGAATGGCCCTTCTAAGGTTTCTCTCCTCCACACTGCCTGTGGAGCATTTTTCCCTATTGTTAGGTTTTAGTGAGTTTTTCCTTACCTTTGCGTGGGGTATGTCTGGGAGTGCTTGCATTCTTTCATTTATTTGCATTTATTTTAAATGTGTTGGACCCTATGGTGTTCTTGTTCTGTTCTTGACTTATTGTTATGTTTTCTTCTTGACTTGTTTAAAGAAGACATGTACGGCCCATGGGGACATTAACGTGTGTTGTCGGGCCTTATAAATAAATTTGATTTGATTTTGATTTGGATGATGGTGGAAACGGATACAGTAGCACAATGTTGTAAGATTTTTTTTTGTATCCACTTTTTCTCCCATTTTCTATTTTTCTCCCATCCCGATTTTCGTATCATCCAATTCAACCCTCCCCTGTCTTTGAACGCTGTTTCATGCCTCCCACAAGCCGGCTGCAATGTGGACTAAGTCATACATAGCACGAGTCCCCTCCGATACTCGAGGTAACAGCAGTCGCATCTTTCCACCTGCGCGGCTCGATCTTTCAGCGTCAGGGGTCTGGGCTTTGGAGGGGCCCCGCCCCCGTCGCTTCCTGATTCTACTGCGCAGGCACACCAACCGACCTGTAGGAGTCGCTGTCCACAACGCCCGATCCCCACCCATCAGTTTCCCTCCCCCTAATACTGCCAATGTGTATTAGTGCGGACGACCAGCTAAACTGAAAGCAATGTGGAGCGCTGGGCTCGAACAGGGAGGCGAACCTGTTCGAGCCCAGTCTCCAGTATTCGTGGTGAGCGCCTTGCCCACTGCACCACGTAGCCGCCCATATGTTGTAAGATATTTAGAAATGATTTCAACATCATGTTTGGTCAGATCTATCTAGGAGAGAAAAAGCTGATGCAGAAATAACAGATACCGTATTTACTCAAGCTTACAGTCATACTGTAGGTGAATCTTAGCTATATTGAGCTTTGTATGTATGTATGTATGTATGTATGTATGTATGTATGTATGTATGTATGTATGTATGTATGTATGTATGTATGTATGTATGTATGTATGTATGTATGTATGTATGTATGTATGTATGTATGTATGTATGTATGTATGTATGTACTGTACAAAGCTCTATAATGAACCACTGCAGATTCTGATGGCTAGGTCAATAACTGGTCCTAACTAATTATTGCATTGCAGTGTTTTCAAACGGATCAACAGAAAGTTCAAACAGCCTCAACAAAGGCCAGTGGGGTGAAAACACAAGCTGCTGCTGCTGAAATACAGTATAAAAGTACCATTTTCTCCCGAAGTCTCCTTTCAAATCCTCCAGCCGATCTGTAATGGCGCCTTATGACTTAATGACTTTCCCAGAAAACCACAGAAGAAGGCGCCATTACCGGAAATGAACAGCTCGGCTAGAGCAGTGATTCCCAACCTGGGGTCCGCGGACCCCCTGGGGGTCCGCCAGGGGGCGCAGGGGGTCCGCCAGACCACAGATGATTTGAGTTTTTTTTTTCTTTTTTTTTTTCTTATTTTTCTTTCAGCGAAATCTTTAATTAGCATATTTTTATCATCAGAAGCATGAATAGTCTCTCCACTACAATACAAAATAAAGATAAATAAATAAACATCTAGACATGATTTTTGATGAAAGTTGACTGTATCACTTTCTGTAGCTAGCCTAGCACGCTAGTTAACTTTCTTGGCTCGTCTGCAGTCAGCCGCCAGAGGCGAAAATGTGTGACAAACGAAAAGGAGATTACGGCAGCTCATCTGCAAAAAAAGTTAGGACCTACAGCAATCGCGAAAATTACATCACCATGGGCTTCACTGAGGGACCAGACCAACGACCTGAGTGTGTGATTTGTGGAGAAAAGTTGGCAAACTCGAGCCTGAAGCCCAGCAAGCTGAAGATACATCAGGCGTCTAAGCACCCAGAAACCGTTGAGAAGGATCCAAACCTTTTTCGGAGGAAAGAACAGTCTCTCAAGGCGAACAAGCCTGTTGATGTTAGAGTAGCGTGGAGCAGGGGTGGCAGTGATTTACAGAAGGCTACCGAAGCCTCCTTTGAGTGTTCGCTTTTAATTGCAAAAGCAAAGAAACCGCACAATATTGGCGAGCAGCTCATCAAACCAGCCTGCATCAAAATGGTTTAGAAACTGTGCGGCCCACAGGTGGCGGATAAACTAAAATCAGTACCACTCTCGAACAATGTAGTGAAAGACCGAATTGATAAGATGTCAAGTGATTGCGAGCAGCAGCTGTCAGAAAAGCTTAGAAAGGGTCCATTTGCCATACAACTTGATGAAACTACAACTGTCGCAGACAAGGCTGTGCTCATCGTTTATGTGCAATATATCGAAAATGAGGATCTGAAGCAGGACATTCTCATGTCAGTCAACCTTACTACCACCACTCAGGTGAGGATATTTTTACTGCAGTGGATTCTTACTTCATTCAACATAAATGCAAACCGTTCACCATTAGGGCCTGATTTGAGAGGATGAATACAGGATTTGAATATTGGCCAACATTTTGAAATACATATGGTGCAAGATTAGATTTGTTGATTGAAGGCACAAGTCAAATAATCATAGTGGGTCTAATTATGATGCATATGCCTGTGTATAAGCAGTTTGTTATTAAAATGACAAAAAAAAGTATTAAAATGACAAAAAAAAGTATTTTATGGTATTTTATTAGGAGGGGGGTCCAGGAATTTCATCAGAGATGTTTGGGGTTGGGAACCCCTGGGCTAGAGGGTTTCACCCTGCAAGCCTTTGTCCAGACTCTTTGAGCTTTCTGTTGATCCCTTCGAAAACACAAAGTGAACTTGCAATAATTTGTTAGGATCAGTTGTTGACCCTCAGAATCCGCTGCAGTTTGTTATGGAGCTATGTACTGTATATACATAATGTACATCCTTACATACAAAGCTCAATAGAGCTGAGTCAATCTGTGCTCACAAAGTTGTGGAAAGTTGTGGACAAGGCGATATCAAACATTTCGAGAAGATTAAACAGGGAGTAATCAAATGTAATAAATATTTATATTTTTGCATTATAAATGGTTTCTCTCCCCTTGCCTTTTCTATTTATCTATTGCCACTATATTTGAATTACTGTAGTGACCAAATGTGTCTCATCAATCTTGCCAGAGCAAGACAACGTCAAATGTATTTTCTAGCATGTGCATCTGAATGTGTGTTCTGTAGTATGCTGTCTGAATGTGTGTTGTAGTATGCCATCTATGCCATCTGAATGTGTGTTGTAGTATGCCATCTGAATGAGTGTTGTCTAGTATGCTGTCTGATTGTTGTCTAGTATGTCATCTGAATGAGTGTTGTCTAGTATGCTGTCTGATTGTGTGTTGTAGTATGCCATCTGAATGAGTGTTGTCTAGTATGCTGTCTGATTGTGTGTTTAGTATGCTGTCTGATTGTGTGTTGTCTAGTATGTTGTCTGATTGTGTGTTGTCTAGTCAGTGTGCTGTCTGAATGTGTGTTGTGTAGTATGCTGTCTGAATGTGTGTTGTGTAGTATGCTATCTGAATGTGTGTTGTGTAGTATGCTATCTGAATGTGTGTTGTGTAGTGCGCTGTCTGAATGTGTGTTCGGCATGGTCTGCTTTCACTTTTTATTAGTCCTGTATATCGTCTTTACTGTGGATCTTGTGTGTACTCCTGTGTCACTTAGTTCAGCATTGGTATGTTACTGCACCGTGTACAAATACATTTCCTGTATGTACAATACTGTTACTCATATTAGGCAAGTAACATGTTTCTGATTCTGAATACGAGTGCTTCTTGATCATTCAATATTCTAGGGGAATACTGGGTGGATCCAAACCAAGGCAGTGCTGAGGACGCCATCAAAGTGCACTGCAACATGGAGACCGGAGAGACCTGCATCTCTGCCAACCCAGACAACGTGCCTCGTAAGGTGTGGTGGACCGCCGCCAGGAGCAAGCCTGTGTGGTTTGGAGCCAATATCAACAGGGGAACGCAGGTAAGAACTCTGTCACACAACTAGGGCCGTCCCAAATACAATTTTGTTGGGCTTTGAAGCTTCAGTGGTAATTATCAGCGAATAATCAAAGCTTCCTTCTTCCTGCGTGCAAAGCTTCAATGTGGCGGGTAAATGAGAACTATGTTTCAAGTTCAAGTTTCTTTAATAGTTGTCATACAGAAGTACAGAATACTTTTGTACAAAATGCGTCTTACTGTTGCGCTCCAGAGACTGTGCAAGACAAGATAAGTATGAAATAAAAACATAGTAAAATTAGAAGTAAAAAAAAGAGGTCACAGTGTTCAGTTTAGACATATGTACAATGTTCGATGCAGAATAGACGTAGTTACCATACAATATACAATACTGTGCAGTGTACTAATATACAATACTATATAGTGCAAGGCAGAAATGGAGAAATGGGACGAGGTGCAATTTAGGTACAATTCACAGTAGGTGTACGAGTTGTAGTGCAAATCCTTTATCAATAAATATAAAGTGTAAGTGTGTTTGTGTGATCTAAAGTGTGGAGAGTGGGTGCTGCAGTGTGTTGTTTGTTTGAGTGAGTGTGTGCGTGTGGGTGTGTGTGCTGTGTGCATTTGATGGTTGTTGCATAGTGATTATTGTTCGTTTAGCGATTATTGTTCGTTTAGCAGCCTGATGGCCTGGGGATAGAAGCTTCTTCTGAGTCTTTCTGTGCTCGCCTTAAGACTCCGGTATCGCTTGCCTGACCGCAGCAGTTCAAAGAGGCAGTTGTTCGGGTGGCTCGAGTCCTTAATAATTCTCTTAGCCTTCCCCTTGCACCGCTTGTTGTAAATGTTCTGGAGGGTGGGAAGCCCCCCTCCAATTGTGCGTTCGGCTGAACGTGTCACTCTTTGTAGTCTGCTACGGTCTTGTGCAGTGCTATTCCCAAACCAGGAGGTGATGTTGGGGGGTAGAGATATGTTTTTCGAAGGTCTTGACTTAATGTCCTTGTTTGAGAAGAACTGATTTTCAAAACGAATGTCGGATAACACATTTTATCAGCTATATGAAGCATTTTAATCTTGCTTTTGGAATCGATTACAATTACTGCATGGAGCCTCTATTATGATATTATGTTTTTTTTATCCACTTTTTCTCCTTTTTCAATTTTTCTCAGATCCCAATTTCGCTGTGCCAATTCTCCCCTCCCCTGCCTTATGCCCCACACTGGCCGGTTGTAGGAAGGATAGAAGCCTTGCATCACGTGTCCCCCTCCGATACACGAGGAGGCAGCCTGTCACATCTGCCAGTGCGGACTCTCATTGGCGAGGTGTAACGTGTGGGAGGCTCACACTACCCCCGCCATTTCCTGTCTCTGCTGTGCAGGCGTCCCCCAACCGACCTGTAGGAGTCGCTGTCCACAACGTCCAGATTACCACCCATCGACTTCCACCCGCTAACTCTGCCAATTTAGTTAGTATGACGGCCGGCCCAAGCCGGAGGCAATGCAGACAGCCGGATTCGAACCCGGTGTCTCTTGCGTTGGTGACGAGCGCAATGTCTGCTGCGCCACCCAGCCGCCCCCTCTATTATGATAGTTATAGTTATATTATTCTCCTTTTGCACTCTCGGTTACTTTTTTTGGTGTGCAATTGTCCTTATTTTTTGCTATGGGCATCGATTGCTTTAGCAGCAATTTAAGCTTGGAAGCATTCAGGTCACCCAGCCACACCCACAGCAGAACTGCATGGATAGAAGAATAGATACAGTAGATAGTGTTGTCACTGAAATATCCGGTCGGTACAGTATGCTGAAACAATGTACCATGTTACCTTGGTAAAGGCTTGATGGTTATTATGTTTCAGTCACTTTTGGGAAACTCCAACTTTAACCCAGCTGATCTAGGATCACATCCCACCATAACCGTCTCAAGTGTCTCCCCTACTCCGTCTTCTTCTCAGCCTTCCTAATGTCCTAATAAAAGATGGAAAAACTATGGAAACATTATGGAAAAATACCATTCACATTGGCATAAAGAGTGAGGAACTGACTTTGATTTTCTCTCTTTGTGTTTCTAGTTTACTTACGGCAACAAAGACCAGCCGTTGAACTCTGTGACGGTCCAGATGACTTTCATCCGACTCCTCTCAAAGGAAGCCTCCCAGAGCATCACCTACCACTGCAAGAATACCGTGGGCTACAAGGATGAAAAGTCCGGCAACCTTAAGAAGGCCATCATCCTCAAGGGCTCCAACGATCTGGAGCTCAAAGCAGAGGGAAACAACCGCTTCAGATACACAGTGGTGCAGGATACCTGCACGGTGAGTTACCTTGCTGTAGATACATACGGTAGTACAGTGGAGCAGGACACCTGCAGAGTGACTTACCTTGATGTAGATATACAGTACAGTGGAGCAGGACACCTGCATGGTGAGTTACCTTGATGTAGATATACAGTGGAGCAGGACACCTGCATGGTGAGTTACCCTGATGTAGATATACAGTGGAGCAGGACACCTGCATGGTGAGTTACCATCATCAAGAGTGGGTCATGTACTCTGGATCCATGATCCCGAGGGAAATTTGGCACTACAAATCGTTCACAGTAAACATTTAGGTAGACAGAACAAAGTCACGAATAAGAATAACAAAAAAAATTGCCAAAGAATAAAATAAGCCCAAGAATAAAATAATAATAATAATAAAATGAGACGATGACGATGTGAAGCCTGTCTAGCCCCTGGTGTCCAGTGTTCACCACTGGCTAATTGTTTCATTGTTAGAGGTAGTGAGAGCAACATTCTGTGTGAGGCTCTAGGTTTGTAGGCATGTATGAATACTTTACTCATTGTTAGAAGTAGTGAACGCAACCTACTGTGTCAGGCTCTACAGTAGGTGTGTACGATTCTGCAGAAGGTACTGCACCGATCTGCTAGATTTGTACACCATTTAGTTTCTCCTCTGAGCCGTTTCCCTCTTAGCACCGTGGAGGGGATTTTGTCCTTGTCTGTTTAATTCCCCTGTTCCTACTCACTTGGCTGCGAGGGTCTTTTTCCATAGTAAGTTACTCCACTTGTTTTCTTAACAGGCTTTTCCTTTTTAAGTAGCTGCATGGCAGCAGCGTTTTGTTTGTGGTATTCTGTAAATACTGCCAGAAGAATTAGTGAATAGAGATATAATTTAGAGCTCTTTATTATTTGGTGTTTCCCCTGTCCCTTTCCATCGCTTGGCGATTTGTATGGTTATGCTCCACATTTGCGTCCCACCTGCTGTTACCCTTGCATACAGATGCCTTATCGATTTCACCTATTAAATGTAGGTACGAAGGGGAGGAGACGGGTTAAAGACGGTTTATTTCAGCCTTGAGAGACAATTGACTTGGGATTGTGCAAAAGAGACTGTAACACTATATTAGGAAGGTGTTCCTAATGTTTTGCACCTGTGTTCATTTTGGACTGTGTTAATGCACACAATTACAACAGCGGATGGAAGGCAGGGTTGGTCATTATGAAACGTTTGTAACCTTTGCTAAATGATGTACTGAATTATGTTGCTCTTTTGTATTTTTTTTTGTGTGTAAATAATGTAATGTAAAAAGGGTAGGCAATTATAAGCCTCGGCTTCAGCCTACACCTTTTCGGTCATTTTTTTTTTTTTTTTTTATGTTCTACTACTATGCTTTGTAAAAGAAGGCCAATTTTATTTTTTAAATAAATCAATCAAAATGTGTAAAAAAGCATAATATTAAATAATAAAGAGTAGGGTGGCCCGGTCTAAAAAAGGTCTTTCACCTCCTGTCGGTTGTTTACAGGTGGATTGGTGAAGAGAGGAATATCATACACATGAGAAGATAACACCTGCACACCGATTGTACCTCTGCTAAACATTATTACATTATGAGAAAATAACACCTGCACATTGATTCTACCTCTACTAAACATTACAAACAAGTCTTGAAGTAAAATATTGGCTTATATCTCAGAGCAATATACAAAGAACAAAATTCCAGTGTATGTAATATGGAGATCTGATGCTCTGAAATCCTAAAGAGTACAATAACTAACCTATTCAATACATGTTTTCTGTCTTTTCCAGCAAGCGAACGGCAACTGGGGGAAGACAGTGTTTGAGTACAGGACACAGAAAACCGCAAGACTTCCCATTGTGGATATTGCCCCCGTGGACATTGGTGGCTCAAACCAAGAGTTTGGTGTCGATATTGGGCCTGTGTGCTTCTTGTAAATCCAACAGCAGGGATGCATCGAAGAGAATCCTGAGACTATGAACTGACAGCTGACGTAATCAGCCACTTTGTACATACAAGTACGGAGGACTATTCGGGCCCTGTGGCGAGATATTTATTGTGCCTTTCAAACTATTTCAAGACATCTGAGATTTGTTTGCAAGATAAGATGAATGTTTGGGAGAAATGCACATGCACATAAAATTTGTCAAAATTCAGAATCATTCCTCCTGTGCTTTATTGTATTCGTTTGAATATATGCTTCATACGTATTGAAGTCAAGTATAGCTATGCTCCGGTAAGAACATCTGACCGACTGAGGCAAGCTTTTATTTCACAAAACAAAGATGGGAACGAAACTACCAAAGATTTTTTGAATGCTTAAACATTTTGTTTTATAACTGCTGTGCATAGGCTGAGAACAATTCCACCAGAAATGTTATTCAAATGATTTATCCCACAATTATGGTTTCTAATCTTTTTCATTGATTTGCCTAATTTCAATTTTTTATACCATGTGTTTGAATATGAAATGCAAAAGTTGTGGTGCTAATTGAGGAAATGGATACGGCTGATGATGCATTTATCGGTACATGTATTTTCTTTTTTCTTTTCTTTCCAAGACCGTTTTGATAAAAGATTTCTGTATCCAGTTATTTTAACTCTTTACTGATTCCATCGAACATTAAAAGATACACTTTAAGACCTTCAGGTTCCTCTGTGTTAGCTACCTTGTCTCCAAAAACTGGGATATGATGAGATTACCATGTAAATCTTTTTTCACAGGTGCTGTTTTTGTAAGTAGTGTGATCCACGACCACGTGCACTTCTCCCAGCTATGGCACAGGGCAGGGGTTTGGGGGGGAAGACGAATAAAGATCTTTCTGTCGTTGATGGAGAGGTGAAATCAGAGTTGTGTGAAATATGTGATTTGTATAATTTCCTATATTTTCTTTTTCGTCAAAAGGTTCAATCTTTTACATGGATCTTAAAAACACAGAATGTTTATATTTTTTATGCATGTCAGTTTCCCCCTCTATTTTCAGTATCTTTGACGTATATGCTCTTTTCATAACAGCTTTTTGAGAGAATAAGGTGGCTTTGGAGTGCCTGTTTCGCTTCCATGTATTTCTTGCTATGCAACAAATTAAACAAAACGCTTGTTTATCCCCAAAACTCTTGTCATATTAATTTAGGTTTAGTTAATTCCTTAACATTTTTAGTTTAGCTTTCTTTAGCTTTTTTATAAATGTATTTATTTTTAATTTCTAGTATATCCATAGGCATATCGGATTGAAAAGCTTGTTTGCAAAATACATAGTTGTGAAAAATGTATTATTTCCTGTGTAGCCTATGTATTAGTCTAAAGTTGTGCCTGAATGTTGGTTTCCGTTACCCATTTGGTTCAGATTTATTTTTGTTTGAGGTAATTTGATGATTAATTTGAATGATTATATTTATTTTGAACTTGTAAATATTCTCTTGACTTGGCTTCATTGCCTACTAAGATCTGAGAATAGAGGCAGAGGAATAGGATATTCCACACTGGAAGCAAATGAGTTTCAATCTTTGAAATAAACCTTGAAAATGTTTCACTCTGCCTGTTCTTATTTGAGAAGAGTCGTATGATAAACTCTGCAGACCAGATGTACAGCAACAGAACACTTCAAGGACGGTGTGCCAGGAGCTTCACACATGGCTGCTAAGGACAAGACTATACAAGCTTCTGAAAGATGGGGAGCACTCATAATGTAACTCAATATACAACTGTAATACTTTGTAAGAATGTATGTTGTTCCTATGGTCTACTCTAGGGCCTGTCCAATCAATACATGGAAGGAAGGAAACTATATTTGCCAAGTACATATACCAGGAATGTATCCTCTGTATTTAACCCATCCTACATTAAAGGAAACACTCGAACATTATGGGAAATGCGCATATCCAGAGTGAGACAAGAATATTGATACCAATTTCCTCTGTGCGTTTAGTAGAAACTGGCTGCAAGCTATCCTGGCTTAGCACAAATGAATGGAAGCGGATACAGACCAAATAACCTAGGCTAGTGGTCCGTATCCGCTTCCATTAATTTGTGCTAAGCTAGTGTAACCTAGTGAACCTGGGACCACAGGATCCACAGGCGGCCGCACTAACCAACTGAGCTAAAGGGTCAGATCTGTTAGCAGGTGCTGGTTGACTGCGACTGAGTTTACACTAGGCTAGCTTGCAGAGGAGATTGGCATCCATCTTCTTGTCTGACTCTGGAGACTATGGTAAATTGCATTACCCATAATAGAGTGTTGCTTTAACTATTTAAGAGCAGTTGGCATCCATAGTCTGGTGCCCGAGGACCAACTCCAGCTGTGGATGGCAGGAGTACATGTAGCATGTATTTTATGGACAACTCTCTCTGAAGCTAGAAACCAGATAACTAACATAGATCTACAAAATCAGTCTGCTTTCAATTTTCTGTGTAAAGCAGCTCCAGAATTCTTCTTGACATCACAGGTTTGAATCTTAGACTTGATCATGTTTATATAAATTGGGCTGTTATGAACCAGAGCTGAACAGTATGCAGTGTGATAATGTATACAGAACATGCATGGAATTAAACCTTTTGGCTCTTGATCTCCACCTGCTGGTCTGATGTGGTAAACACACAGGTGTGTCCCTCCCATCCACTTCCCCATAGATGAAAATCATCTGAATGTTAAAAGATACTCCCCCCGCCCTTATAGGCAGTAAGGTGAAGACTGTATCGTTTCATCCCGTTCCCACCTCCCCGGAGTACACAATTTTCACTCTGGGTGAAAGATATATTGGTGTAGATTTAGGAACAAAAAGTTCTCCATTGACAAACTAGCCAATTTTGCGCAATCATAATTTTAAAGTCGGGTCCCCCATTTTCAATTCATCATGACATTTATGACATACAAATGTCTCCGTAATGGTATGATTCTGGCCTGGTAGGTTAAGCCACTGTTCGACGCAGGTTCTATATCTATCCCACCGTGTCTGTGTAAAATCTTGTACACGTTCTTTCTGAACGGAAGTGAGATGCATATAACATTGTTTAGAAACCTTTTTGCAGTCGGCCGGGTAGCGCAGCGGACTAAGCGTCTGTCTACCAACGCAGAGACACTGGTATCGAATCCAGCTGTCAGCGGTGCCTCCGGCTTGGCCGGTCGTCATACTGACACAATTGGCAGCCGGAAGCCGGTGGGTGGTAATCTGGTCGTTGTAAACAGCGACTCCTACAGGTCGGTCAGGGCGCCTGCACAGCGAGGAAGGGATCTGGGTGTGGTAGTGTGCCCTCCCACGCGTTACACTCACCCAATGAGAGTCCTCACTGCCAGGTGAAAAGAGGCTGCTGGCTGTCTCCTATGGATCGGAGGAAGCATGCGGTAGACTTCAGGGTTCCCTAGACCGGCAAGTAGGGGGAAAATGCATGCAACGACCAGGAAGGGGAGGGGGGAATTGGCATAACGACAAAAAATTGGGATGGTAGGAAAATACAAGAAAAATAGGAGGAGAAAAAGTGGATAAAAAAAAGAAACCTTTTTGCGAACTTTAGAATGTGTTTTTTTGTCCATTTTCGTCCGTAACGTTAGTATGTGTCATTTGTTGACACAGGATGTCCGTATCCTCGCAACAAAGAGAGCTGCTATTGGTCGAGCGCAAGATACGTGACCGAACTCGCACCTATTACGTCAAATAAAACTCTGCGGTGACCAAGTATCCGTTCGCAAGGAAAGATCTAGTCCCGACTAGCCACTTCTCAGCCTTCACCATACGGCATATTACCCATGAAAGTGAAAACAGTGTGAGGAAGAAACCTTTTAGAACCGTGTTTTTTGTATTGAATTGTACATCAGTAGTAATTGATATGATATAGAAACAACAAATCGATAAAAAGGTTAGCGTTTCATGAAATAACAACAAATTACAGAACAAATCTGTGATTATTTCTGCTGTAACATTTGTTTTAATAACTGTAACAGCAAAGTCATAATTTGCATACAAAGTAGAACAGGAATGGTACTGTATACTGTATATACTGTACGGACAGAGGCTTTCACAAAAAGTGCTTTCTGGTGCAAGAGGAGAAGACACTAAATAGATGAGAAAGTAAATATAATGCCGATGCAAGTAAATACTGAAATGGCGAATTTCAACCTATTCAAAATGTATAGCAAGACAAAATTATTTAAAAAAATTGTAAAACAAATAGTCAGAATGTGATTAATTACAATCAACTAGATAAATGTGTAAAAGGGAACGTAAGTAGTAGGAGCTACATCATGTCAACTCATGGGCAAAAGCTAAAAGTCTGGCATTTCAGTATGTGTGTTAATATAAGACAGATTCGATTTTACTTGTCTAGACAGGCTGTGCCTGGCATACAAAAAGGAATGTATTAACAAGGTGAACTAAAAGGGGGCATATAGGCTATTCAACAGAAATGTCAACACAGTCGTACCATATGAAAAGTCTTGCCACAGAGTGTGTACCATGGGACATAGTCGTACTATTTACATCCTTCATTGCCTGTACAAAGGGTCAACAAAGCAAAGGGTCTCAAAACGACTCCATCCATCTTTTTTTTTCTTTTACAAAAATAGTGCTTTCTCTATAATCGGATTTTGAATTTGACCTCTTATCTAAAACCAGATTCCCTGTCAATGCAAATACAGCGCTAACATCTCGACTTGACTAAAGACCTCAAATTTGGCACATTCTCATTACAAATGAGTTAGACACAGGGAGGAGTCTTCTTGGCATCAGCAGCGGCCGTCTACCGGGTCGAGAGAAAAGACTGTGCCCTCTAAGGTTAGTCCCATTGTGAACCCCTCCTGAAAGACAAGCACAAGAAGCCTGGTAAGTGATGGAAGTTATGCTGTATATAGATGTACGTCCACCTTATTATTAAACAAAAAAGTATAATTTGGCATGATGGCATACTGCTCCAATGTGTTTTAATAGCAGAAGTATTCCTATTGATGATATGTACTAGCGAGTACTCGAGTGGAAGTACTCAATCAGTGGTCAGAAAGACTGTATTGGTGCACCTCTAGTGAACATGAAACATTTTGACGTTACTACAAACGGAAACAAGGGTATTTCTACTTTATTTCGTAGGACAGTGAGTGACAGGAAGTCGGGGGTAGAGAGAAGGCTGTTGACATGCAACAGAGGTATTGGGACGGAATCAAACCCACAACGTTGCAATTACATGGTATGCGCCCTAGCGTGGTGAGCCACTGGCGCGCCAGTGTGTTTCTTTCTTCTATTAAACTCATGTTGGGAGTAGTATGCTGTCATGCAGATTTTTTTTTGCCAGAATGCCTGTTAGTAGCAAAGACGCCACACACCAACCTGCTCCATGTCGAAGAACAAATTCAATCAATATTCAATTACTATCCGATGACATGTTAACAGATTAAACACAGTAGTAGGTTGAGTGGTTTGATTACTGCACTCGGTCAAATACAGTAGGCTGCTGCAGGTGCACAGAGACAATTGAGTTCCGTAGGTGATCTGCACACTGCTATGAGGTGACCAAGACTTCAGTCTTTTAGCTAAATATTTCTAAACCATGCAAAACAAAAAGAATGGGACACAAAAGGAATGTAAAATGACCTATTGGTTCTGTTTCATGCTTGGTTATCATGCGTTTTCCACATTTAAACAAAAAATTCCGCAAGGCATGCGTCTAGCCCCTTTCGTGACTGTGATGCAAGCCCTGCTTGAATACGCAGTCACTTATTCCCACGTTATATATTCGTACTGGCCAATCGCGTCTCGCTCTTCGCCATACCGAGATATACCTCATCTCCAGTACCTACTGTACTTCATTAACGAAAACAATGCACCCATGCACTTGACCAGGCCCCGCCCCAGTGTCCCCTATAAGACACCGGACATGGTCATACTCGCCCTTCCTCTTTTTCGTTTTCCATCATGGACGTGCAGTGCATTCCATGAACTAGTTGTTATGATATGCAGAGAGAAATTGAACAAGGTTGGGTTTTCGCCGGAGATTTGCCAGCCCCTGGAATCTTCTCGGCACGTTCTGACAGCGCATCGGGCCTGTCCTGGGGTTCCTCGTCTTCTGACAGCGGATCGAGGGACGACGCGCGGCGGCTAGCTGTCATGGCTAGGCCGCACCCAGGTAGGGTCTGCGCCACTAGGCATAACAATGCTGGCGTTAGTGATACTGCTCGTTGTCCCGTGAGACAACCGAGTTGTGTATTGGCGCAAGGGGCAGGATATCTGGGTAAATGTTGTCGTTTTCCCGGTTATCCTGGAGCGCGCGGCTAACGCTATGCTACGATGCTGGGTTACTGTTCTTTTTGATTCCCCTCTGAGGGCTGTCTTTTTAAAAAGGTCTTCCCTCCTCTTAACCATTCATGCTGACGGTCAATCTGTGTTTACCTTTGTCATGGGTGAATGGGCTGAGGCCTAGGGCTGGTGTGCTTTTTGTGAATTTATGAATGGTGTGCAGGACTGGTGTTTCTCTGGTCTGCATCCCCTTAACATTGTGTGTATGGGCTAGCCCATTCTGTTGGTGGAGTTTTAGTTCATTTATTCATTAACCCCTTCATGGGTGCACACCACAGTGGAGGTTGCTGGTTGCAACCACCACTGGTGCTCCGTGCTTGTGAAGCAGGTGGCATCAGTCCTTTGCCTCTGGCATGTTGGAACAGTGCCCCGCCCGGCCGACGCCATGAGGTGAGTCGGCCCGGCGGGTGGCTGGTGGGCTGTTAAGCCTATACCGCCACGGTATAGAATTAGCAGCGATTAGTAACATTGTTCGAATTGCTGTTTTTTCTGTCAAAAATGGTGTCGGGTGGCGGGGCCTTGAAGGCCAGCCGACGTTGAAACATCGCGCAAGGTTTTGACGTTATTAGCTTTGACCTAGCCGCAAGCTATAACCGCAGGGAGGGCTAGGATGCTGTTAACACTTGTTTACAGACATCTTGGTTGGATTAGTCTCCCTTTGAGGGGGTGAGAAGTTTCTTTCCCTCCTCAGGGCTCCCCTCTCCGCAGAGGGACTTTGGTCTTTCCGCTGGAGCGCGGGCGGTATTTGACCTAGGCCCCACACCGCCTCACACCGAGCAGCCAGAGGTGAGAGCACGGCCTCGCCAGCGGCTGTGGCAAGGCCCTCAACCAGCGGCCATGTTTCCCCCGCCTGAGGTACCCTGGGCACAACGTCAACAGGTGACCGCAAGGCCGGCAGCCTTGGCGGTCGAGGGATCGGCTACATTAGATGAGCACGCCCTAAAAAAACGTCGCCGTCTAGCTGTGTGCAGCTCGCTCTCCGGTCACTCCCCCCCCCCCCAACACCAGCGGGATAAGGGCTCTGATTTGTTTCCTTTGGCTGCGGGCCGCGTGTCTTCAATGAAGCACAAGCGGCCCCACGTTTAGCTTCTCATGGGGACAGGTGCTGACACCCAGTTGATGGCTTAGACTGGGTCTGTCCGTGAGAATGTTGTGCTGTCAAGCGGCTCCCACGCCACACGTTCTGCGTCTGTGTTTGGTTGAGCCTGGTGTTACGTCTGTCAACTACAAAGGTTGTCAGCAGGGGGGCTCGAGACCTCTTGAGGCAAACAGTGCGGGTTCCCCCGACCTCGCCTTCGCCAGGCCGGGTATCACGTTAGTGCCTCCCACTCCCGGAAGACCGGCAGTGGTCTGGCAGGCGCGCGTGATTTGGGTGGTAGTAATATCACTGCAGGGCTACGGTGTGTGGGAACCCACCCTATCGGGCAGTGTGGGGGCCTCACACCTTGCATGTCCAGCTGTAGAACAATTCCTCAGCTGTCCATGCTGGAGGGGTGTTCAGTGGGGGAGCTTTTGTCACCTAGTATGATGTCAGCTTCCCCCGTATCAAACCGGCCCTTTCTGTCGGGGTCCCCCCTTGGGTGCGATTGCCTCGTGGGTAGTGTCAGGGTCCGATGTCCCGACTCCACGGAACGCTCTGCTCGCACGGTTAGCGGGTTGGCTACACACAGCGGGCGGGACCGGGCCGCCTATCTACAGTTCCTAGCGGACCAGCGCCAAATGGCGGCGGGTGCGTTTTGGGAGTATCATCACATATGGCTACAGCAGTACCATATGTCGAGGTGAATGGAGAGAACACTGAGGCAGGGACTTGTGTTTACACAACCCCACCTGTTTTCAGGTTTGGTACAGACCCTATTGTCAGGGTCACCAGCAGTGACAGCTCTGGTCAACGAGATCCAATCTCTGTGGGCGAAGCAAGCCATCGTTGTGGTCCCAAAGGAGGACGCAATGCGTGGCGTTTCCTCCCGGTATTCTCTGGTGCCCGAGAAATCGGGAGGGGGGGTGTCAGACCCATGCTGGACCTGTCCCATGGAAGGTTCAGCATTTTGGACCGTCTCCCACCTGTTGAACGCTGTCAGGTGGGGGCCTGGTTCTCCTCCATAGACCTGTAGGATGCGTATTCGCATCCCCGATCTTCCATCCTAGGGCTTACCTACGCTTCCTTTGCAGGGTTTAGCGTATGAGTACCAGAGGCTGCTGTTCGGCTATTCTCTGGCTCCCCGCATCTTCACCAAGTGCGTGGAGACCGCACTGGTCCTTGGCGTCAAGGTAGATCGTCAGGTCTCATACCAGGCAGGTGGTGGAATTCCTCACAAGCTTGGGGTTTGCTGTAGACTGGAAGTAGAGTACTCCTCTTCCCAGTCAACGGGTGGAGTACTTGGGCTTATTCTAAGCTCAAGGTCTATATGGGCATCCCTCTCAGAGCATGTTATTGACACGCTCGGGAGGTTCCGTTCTAGGACGGTTACGGCGCTGTCCGTGATGCGCCTGCTCGGTATGATGGCATCTGCTCATTCCGTGGTCCCTCTTGTCCTCCTCTTCACCTCATGAGGAGGATACAGAGGTGGTTTTCCAGTATGGAAATAGACCCGGTGAGAGGCAAGTGGAAGCGGCTAAGGTTCCCATGTCAGTACTGGGGGACCTCGACCTCTGGGGAGGGCCTGGGGCCCTCACCAGGGGGGTCCCCATGGGCAACAGGCTATCACACGTCACAGTCTTCACCGACGCCTCCCTCACTGGGGGGGGGGGACGCGTCGGGCCAATGCAGTAGGGGGCAGCTGGCAAGACCATGCTGCCCGGTCTGCGCTACATTCAATGTGTTGGAATTGAAGGCAGTCCTTCTGGTCCTCAAACGGTGTTTTGATCAGGACGGACGACACGACGTCAGCGTTGTATATCGACAGACAGGGAGGAGTACGCTCCCCCCGTCTGCACCGGGCGGCAGTCGGCTGGCTATGGGCGTTCTCCATCTGCGCAGCCTGAGGGCTCTCCACATCCCCGGCAGGGTGAATATGGGTGCAGGTGTGATGTCGCGGGGCGGTCCTCACCCTGACGAGTGGGGATTACGTCCAGACATAGTCTGGCAGGTCTGGGACCGATTCCGCGGCCGCCCGGGATTCTGTACGTTTTCCCCCCATACATCTGATAGGTCAGTTGTTGGAGCGGATACGTCGGGAGCGCAGGACCTTGATCCTGATCGCGCCGGACCGGGGCACAGCTGTGTGGTTCCCGGTCCTGATCCAGCTCTTGATAGCCCCGCCGTGGCCTGTTCCTTGGTTGTCGCTGTAGTGATTTATACTAACCACTAGATGGCCCCATCTACCAGGGTACCACGACCCAGTCTCTATAAGTATGATAATGAGACACCTGTTGCATGTTGACATAATATGCTACCTACCTACTACCAGGACCTAAATAAATGATATTAAAAGAACCCCAGTTTCTTCATTGATGGACAGAAACATTACATGGTACCAGGAGTGTAATCACGAATCGTCATGATGGAAAGTGTGAAGCCGCCGGACGCTGTGAATTGGACTGGTAATGTGGATTATGAGTGGCGTACCTTCAAACAGCGTTCCATGCTGTACTTGATGGCTGTTGGACTGGAAGGAAAGTCTGAAACGAGGCGGATTTCACTGCTTCTGACCATCGCGGGACAACAAGCTGTGGAAGTATATAACACGTTTGTGTTCGCCGATGCAGAGGACAGGGAGAAATTAGCGGGGGTTGTCAGGAAGTTTGATGAACACTGTTCGCCGAGGAAGAACGAAACCTTTGAAAGGTATGTGTTTCGCTCGAGGATGCAACAGTCTGCTGAAAGTTGTGATGTGTTTCTAACGGACTTAAAGCTAAAAGCTAGAACGTGTAATTTTGGAGATGTGCACGATTCTATGATCCGTGATCAGATTGTGTTTGGCGTACTGGATTCGAAACTGTGGGAGAGGTTACTGCGGGAGACAGAGTTGACCCTTGACTCTGCTGTGAGAATATGTCACGCAAGTGAATTAGCAATACAGCATGCCAGAACATTTGCGGGAGACGCTAAAGACGGAGCAGCAGTTGCTATGGTAACGAGGAAGCCCTACAACAAGGGGGAAAGGCGGTACAATCAACAAAAGGGATCGGACACTTTTCAATGTAAAATATGTGGTACTCGTCATGCACCAAGACAATGCCCAGCATATGGAAAAATGTGCCATAAGTGTCAAGGACAAAATCACTTTTCCAAGCAATGCTTTGCCAAGGGGAAACAAGGCAGAGGTGAACGTGTACACACAGTGGAGGAAAATGACCTGTGTGATTCCTTCTTTGTGGGCATGATGACACAGGATGAGGACAAACAGACAAGAGTGAATAGAGTGGAGCAGGACAAGTGGACCGAGCCATTGCATATAAATGGAGCTGTAATTGCTTTCAAACTGGATACAGGAGCAAAGGCTAACATGATAAATGAACTTCACATCAGAAACATGAAGGTGAAGCCCCACATTCGTCCTAATCCCATTCCACTCAAGGCCTACAATGGACAGCCCATCCCCACAAGAGTGTGCAGACTGAAGGTGAGAGTTAAAGGCAAAGAGCATCACCTCATGTTTGTAATGGTTCCAGATGGACATGACTCACTGTTGGGAGATGAGGCATGTGAACAATTGGGTTTAGTCAAGAGGATGTATAGCATAAAAACAAATGCACAGAACGACGTAGAGACAGTAACAGTAAGAAGCATTTTGTATGAAAGTATTCTGTACTTCTGTATGACAACTATTAAAGAAACTTGACAATAGTGGATCAGTATACTGATGTATTCAAAGGGTTTGGTGTCTTACCATACACCTACAAGATCCAACTAAAAGAGGATGCACAGCCAGTCATACATGCTCCCAGGCGGGTTCCAGCACCGCTCAGAGAGAAGGTGAAGCAAGAGCTCGACCGAATGATGTCACTGGGGGTGATAAAGAGAGTGGAGGAGCCCACTGAGTGGGTGAATTCGATGGTGTGTGCCAAGAAGCCAAATGGTGATATACGTCTGTGCATGGATCCAAAAGACCTAAATGCAAACATAAAAAGAGAGCATTATCAGATTCCAACAAGAGAGGAGATAACAAGTGAAATGGCCGGTGCAAAGTACTTCAGTAAATTGGATGCTTCACAGGGCTTTTGGCAGATCAAACTGCACGAAGACAGCACAAAGTACTGTACATTCAATACACCGTTTGGCCGCTACTTGTTCCAGAGGATGCCTTTTGGAATATGCTCTGCTCCTGAAGTGTTCCACAGATCTATGGAGCACATACTGGAAGGTATAGAGGGAGCACGGGTGTATGTGGATGATGTGGTGGTGTGGGGATCCACACTGGAGCAGCACAATGAGAGACTCATCAAGGTTCTGCAAAATGTCAAAAAGCATGGACTAAAGCTCAACAGAGCAAAATGCCAGTTTGGTGTGAGAGAAATCACCTTTCTGGGAGACAAGCTTTCGAGTGCAGGTGTCGAGCCTGACATCTGCAAGGTGAAAGCTATAGTGGAGATGCTGAGACCTGAGGATAAGCAAGGTGTGTTGAGAATGATGGGAATGATAAACTTCGTTGGAAAGTTCATACCAACTTTGTCAACGAAGACAGTGCACCTCAGACAGCTGTTACACCACAAGTGTGACTTCAAGTGAACTGACAGTCATGAAGAGGAGTGGACAACACTGAAAACTGCTCACAACGGAACCAGTGTTGACATTTTTTGACCCGTCCAAAAGGATAAATATTTCCACTGACTCATCCAAAAATGGGATTGGAGCGGTGCTGCTACAAGCGGATGGAGATGATTGGAGGCCAGTTGCCTATGCATCGAGAACGATGACAGTAACTGAATGTCGCTATGCACAAATTGAAAAGGAGTGTTTAGGACTAGTCTATGGATTTGAAAAATTCCACAGTTATGTGTATGGCCTACCAAGATTTGTGGCAGAGACAGACCACAAGCTGTTGATCTCCATCATAAAGAAAAACCTCAGTGAGATGTCACCACGCATACAGAGACTGATGATGAAGCTGCAACGATATGATTTCGAGCTGATATACACACCAGGTAAACACATTGTGATGGCTGATGCTCTGTCCAGGGCAACGACAGGGCCCTCTTTCAGGCGCACAGGTCTCTGTGGCAGTTCCCTGTGCTGGGCCAGGCGCTGATGGTTTGGCTGTTGAGAGGGTGAGTCTGGAGGGGATGGACCCTTCTGCTCCCTCCACTATCGCGGTTTACGCGGGTAGGTGGCGTATTTTCCAAGAGTGGTGTAGAGTGGGGGGCTTGGACCCGGTGTCCTGCCCCCTGCCCCCCTTCCTTCAGTCTATTTTGGATAAACTGCCGGCTTCGACGGTGAGGGTATATGCCGCGGCTATATCCTCTTGTCTTGTGGGGTTTGAGGGCGTTACGTTATTCAGCCACCCTCTTGTGAAGCGTTTCCTGCTTGGCGCTCGGCGCCTTAAGCCGGTGGAACGTTCTCTGTCTCCGAGTTGGGACCTCCAACTGGTCCTCGGCCGGTTGTCTGAGGCCCCGTTTGAGCCTCTTGAGCAGGCGTCTTTGGAACAGTTGTCTTTCAAGATTGCATTCCTGCTGGCCATCACCTCCGCTAAGCGCGTGGGTGAGCTTTGTGCTCTCTCGGTGCAGCCTGAGTGCTTGTCTATTCGTGTCAATAGCAGTGCGACTCTGAGGCCTAATCCAGTCTTCGTGCCAAAAAAAATTCCGGAGCTCTTTTCGCTCCAGGGATATTGTGGTTCAGGCATTTCATCCGCCTCCTCACGCGAGTTAGAGGCGAGCCTTCACCGGTCGTGTCCCGTCCAGGCTTTGGGGGTTTACCTCAGCCGGACTCAGGACCTCAGGGCTACGATCAGCTCTTTGTTTGTTACGGTGGCTCTCGCACTGGTAAGGCACTGTCCAAACAGCACCTGTCACATTGGTTGTGCTAGGGCATTGCCCTTTGCTATACGTTGGCTGGGCTGGCCCCCCCTGGGGGTGTCAGGGCGCACTCCACTCGTGGGGTGGCGGCCTCTGCCGCCTTGTTAGGAGGGGCCTTGGTAGAGGACATCTGTGCTGCGGCCTCCTGGTCCTCCCCGGGTCCCTTCGTTAGGTTTTACCTCATGGACATGACTGGGGGTTCTGTCTCCCAGGCAGTTCTGAGGTCTGGGACCTCCCCTGCGTCCCGCCCTTCGGTGGGTTAGCAGGGATGTGTGGCGGCCTCTGCCGCCTTGTTAGGGGGCGCTTCGGTAGAGGACATCTGTGATGCGTCCTCCTGGTCCTCCCCGGGTCCCTTCGTTAGGTTTTGCCTCATGGACATGACTGGGGGTTCTGTTTCCCAGGCGGTTCTGAGGTCTGGGACCTCCCCTGCGTCTCGCCCTTCGGTGGGTTAGCAGGGGTGTGTGGGTGTGTGCCACGGGGTGATGTGTCACACATGGTCCCGCCTGTGCTGTGCGTTTTTAGGGGTCTCTAGTTCCCTCTTTTTCGCACTTTGGTGGAGTTGACTGCCGCACCCTCTTCACTAGGATGACCTAGTTATATGAGTACTGGCTGAGCGTCTCGCTCTTAGCGCGCCCTGAGGTCCCTTGGTTGGGTTTTTCTATGATGGAAAACTTTTTCCCGAGGAAGGGCGAGTATGACCATGTCCGGTGTCTTATAGGGGACACTGGGGCGGGGCCTGGTCAAGTGCATGGGTGCATTGTTTTCGTTAATGAAGTACAGTAGGTACTGGAGATGAGGTATATCTCGGTATGGCGAAGAGCAAGACGCTCAGCCAGTACTCTTATAACTAGGTTATAGTCATAACCTTTCGTTACTAGCCATGTTAATGTGCACCATCAAGCACTGCTTAAAAGCGAGCGGTGGGTCCAAAATATATCAGATATACATTTCAAAGGTACTCACCGTTGCATTAGGGTTTCACACACACACATGGCAGGGTTTGAAAGCTTGGCGTTGCTAATAAACATTTTAAATCATTTTTATAAACGAGTAAAAAAATCACTGAGCTAGCCTTGGCTAAAATGGCTGCTTCCGCATTTTGACGCAGGAGCGCTGTGATTGCTGGCTGCTTTGTCACGTGCCTGGTGCGCCCAACAATCACAGCGCTCCTGCGTCAAAATGCGGAAGCAGCCATTTTAGTGAAGGCTAGCTCAGTTATTTTTTTACTTGTTTATAAAAATGATTTTAAATGTTTATTAGCAACGCCGAGCTTTCAAACCCTGCCGCGTGTGAAACCCTAATCCAACGGTGAGTACCTTTGAAATTTATATCTGATATATTTTGGTATTCAAGCAGGGCTTGCATCACAGTCACGAAAGGGGCTAGCATGCGTCTGAAGGGAGATTATAATGAGAAGCATTTAAAAATATATATATACTACTGTACATTAAAGACGACTTTAAGAAATAATTTAATTCAGAAAGCATTTTTAGTAACAAGCAGTTTGGAATTAGTGACGGAACACTTCCTCACTACTAAAAAAATATTATATTCATCCTCTTGCCTGACACACTTGAACTGAACTGAAAGAAATACAAACAAAACGTAGGTAACTATCTGCTGTAGTAGAGTACACCCGAAGCAATTCATAGACAATTGATTTGACCTAATGGTATACATAGATGTAACAAAAATGCTACTATAATATCCCGGCCACACACCATTATGCCCCTCATCTTCGCAATTGCACTTCACATTAAATATACATTTTGAGAGCTGGCTACTGGGCAACGGAGTACACGGATGTAGAAAAGTTAAACATGTCGCATGTACTTGGCTAGGGTCTTTGTAGTTAACAACAGCATGCGGTAGCACTCATTGCATTCAATGATGAATTGAAAATGGGGGACCCTGATGTAAACAAGTCGAAAGTCTTTCTCTGGTCTGCATCCCCTTAACAATTGTATGTATTGAGCTGTACTGTACTGTACCCATTCTGCAATCTGTTAATAAACTTTTCAATCAATCAATCAAAGACCAAGATACAAAAACTGTCACAGCAAAAACAGAGGTCGGTGTGGGTCAAATTAGGATAAAGGTACAAACCATCTCTGACGCTGCAAAGGGTAAAGGGGAGAGAAGAGGTGGAGAGGGAGGGTTAAAGCAGAATTTCAGGCAGGAGGAAGTAGAAAGAGTGCACGGATAGGAAGTGGGTAGTGCAACAGTGCTTCCTATTGGCAATAAATTGGTAGAAAACAGTTTTGCTGAAGGAGCCAAGCATCTAGAGGTTTGTTGGAACATGCGCAAATGTCAGTTGGATATTAATTTCCCAAAGGCAACACGTTATAATTGTAAACGTTTTGTTTGTTCTCGATTTCAGGTTTTACGTGGATAATTACGTAATTTCTATGGTTCATATGGACATTGTGTCCGTGCCGCCTCCAATAATAGCAGTGATATTTGAAGCATAACTTATCATTTCTACAACTATTAATTCCTTCTGGGTAGAGGGGAAATTGCTATTCATACTTCCGTGCAGCAGAGGTGTAAAGTATTTCTAACAACCCATTTCCACGGTGACAATCGAATTATTAGGCTACTTATCTGTCAAAGGTTCTTTGCAATAAAACATTGTGACATTAGTCCCACCAAAACGCAGAAGTATTGAAATATCTCCACATACTGTATGTGACCCAATGCCAAATAACATCATACTAGACTGGATGACTCATAACAAGAGCCCTTATCGTCCAAAAACATGGATGCCTGACGTGCTTAATTCTTTCAAGAACACTGAACAAACACTGAAATAAACAAGATAGAACATTACATATACTTTAAGTCACTGTTATGATATGTGACCAGGCACAGGAGACTCGGGCGTATAAAGGTATATTGGGTCATGTCTCCAGCACCCCCACAGCCGTAGCTACAACGACTTGTATGTCAAGGCTCTCATCCACATTAATTCATTTTCTCCCCCGCTCTGATGATTTCAGAATACCGGAAGTGTTGCGGTGGTCTATAACCTGAAGAGAGTCCGAGGGGTGTCGCTTTTTTGAGACCCCAAACCTAAGGGCAAAACTTTTTATTATTATAATATTATATATATATATATATATTTTCCTATACTTTATTTCATTTTCCAGAACTGAAGAATTAAGTGAGAAATCCAGTGTTACCCAACCACATGGGTTCCAGTCTGGTCCTATACGGGTTTGGCCATAGTGGCCAAGTTCTACTGTTCACAGACACGCGGTCACCTGCATCTCATCCAGCTTTGACTGGATATCTGGCGGGAAGTCAGCAGCCCCACAGGTGAAGGGATCAAATGGCTCAGCGCCAAATAGGTCTTTCACTGAAAGAACAGACAGGAAAAAATACATTAAAGGTCCAATATCCTGCACATTGATTTGAATTTGAAAGTGAATTCAAGTCCATGATTACATCCTACAGAAGTTAGATTTAAAAGATTCAGAAACAACTAAGAACAGAAAATGTACTTTTTTGAATGCCCCTTTTAGTTTTGTGTTATTTTCATTTAGTTTGTTATTTCTTCTTTTTTATTGTGTTTTTATTTCACAAGTGTTATTTCTGTTTTTTAAATAAAAAGACTAAATACAAAAAAAAGATAATTTAAATAAAAATGTATTTAAAAAAATTAAATAAAATAATACTTTGATACAGAATACTATTTCCTTCAGAATTATTCCTTTTTCCTTCAGTGAGATGGTATGACTACTATCACTAGTGCGGTTGCATTGGAGAGAGCTGGGACATTTTCTGCTGCCAACTCGTCCAATCAGCTTATAAAATGTCCTCTATCATTGCACAGAAAGAGAGCCAACACCCCAGCTAAAATAATTTGGTTCAATGGAGAGTTCTGTATCGTATAGCTCTCGCTCTGCGTCACTCTCTGCACTGTCCTCGCACACGTGCACGCGCACTGAATAAAGACCACAATGTACCTTTAATCCCAATATTTGTCTGACCACACCCCTATCAGCTTACCCATATAAGCAGGGGTGGGGCCACCCACTCGCCTCCTTCTCGCTTTCACCACAAGGAAGTGCCTCGGTAGATCCCCACTTGAAGTGATGTGATGGTAGGAGAAGAGTTGGAAAACAAGGATACGTTGACATCATATCTTTATTTTCTCTCTCACTATTTTCGAGAAAATACGGCGATATTGTCTTCGTACTGGAGTGTCTGGAAGATGATGATCATTCTAAAAATCCTCCACCGGTTTTCGTATTGGGAGTTCGCGCCGCTACATGCCTTTCCAACTGCAGTCCTTGCTGTGTGCTGGTTGCGGTAAAGACACAGCTGGGCTGTAGGACGCGCCGCTGTTGTGAGAAGCGGTGGCTTCCAGGTTTGGTGAGTTATGTTTTGCTGGCAAGCTCCACTTGTCTGTTAGTGCTATGGGGGCTAGTTGACAATGTTTATGAAAACCGGCCCCAGACTAGGGTCCTTTGTTCAGCCTCTTAGGCGACAGAAGACCTTGGTCTGAAGCCCATTATAGTTTAACTAGTGGGCCACGACCATTAACACTGGTGATCCCTGTGTTTTCTGGACGAGTGGATGTTTTCTCTGTCACCGTGAGCCCCATCTTTCATATCCAAATGAGAGTATTCCTCACGAGGAAATATGGGCATAGATGTTCGGTAGCGGAAGATCTGTGTTCAAAGTCAGCTACAGGCCATTTGGGTATTGTGCTGGCTCTGTCGGGTGTTGGTAAAATCACCGTTGTAAAACTGTGTTAACATCTTGTTTCTCTTTTCTCTTAAAAAGTGAGGAGGGTTTCAGAACGGCGGCCTGTCTGAGTGAGTGTTATATCATTGTGTACAAGTTCAGGTGATAGCTGTTTAGCTTACGTACTAGTGGTGGCTTACTGTTAGCCAGTCAGCTGTTAGCTGCGGCGCTAGCCTGCTGTGATCACTAGGTGGCCTACCTGGCTAGGCTAGGAAATGTTAGCTTGCTGCTATCGGCCGAGGCTCAGCGCGGGGTGGCTCTGGCCCCTCGCACGCCGCCGCGGTTCCCAACTCCCCTCTCCCTCATGGGGAGAGGCGGGGGGGATTCGAAGCTCCCCTCTGGTTGCGTGCGCCGTTCGCTCGGCGTCTCGCGGGCAGGAGCGGTAGCGACCGACGGTTAGAGCGGCCGTTAGCTTAATGCTACTCTGTTGAACGTGCTTTGATTATAACATGTTTTAAACACTCTTGACTACGACGTCATCTTTGACAGAGGATGTTCGTCGAACCTGCCCTGGGCCAAGACGGCAAGGACTGCGTCAACAAGAGTGACCGTAGCGACGGGATAGAGCGGCGACGCTGCCCAGATCGACAACACAGGACGGCTGTGTTTACTACGGTGCCTTGAGACTGCACTTCGCTTGATCTATGCTCCGGGTAGGCAAGGTTTGGCCAGACCTTGTACACTTCTTCTGGCTTTCCCTTCTAAATGTTTTGTAAATAACGATGTTTTCCAAAAACGAGTGTTGCTGCACTACATTTAGGATACGACGCGAGTTATGTGTGAATTGTCTTGTCACTGGTATTTAGCTTCTCCATGCAAATCGGGTTGTTGTTACAGATGTGAAAATGATCTGGTTTGTTGTGTTGAGAAACATCATGTGTGTTTATATGTACCGTGTACTCACAACTAAGGGGGTTAACTAACCTATAAAGCTATGCTTGGTGACAAAATGAGTAAAGAATGATTCTTTTCTCAGCCTGTAATGACAATGAACAGTGTGTTCACATATTAACAGGTTTTTCCTGTTTTAACTGGCCGTATTAAGGGTAAAGTAGGAGGATTGTGTTTCCCCCCGGTTCCCTGGGGACTTCTTCATCCTCCTTTCAGACATGTTGTTGCACTACATTGTGTCACTGTGTGGTAGGGATACGATGTAACCCTTAGCTTGATTGCTGAGGTTGTGCTACTGCTGGAGACACTTTATTTTCCTAAAAGAAAAAATTGTTTGGTCGCTTTCGTGTGTGCTTAGCAAGGCCTGTGGCCGATACTAATCGAGAATTATGTATTCTCTCATTATGAAAAACGGCGTTCCTCTGTAGAGTGTTTTTGCCATTTTTTGTAGGTGATGATGGGTTGTGTGTGTCATGTGACCTACAACTGGGTTGGACTGGCCACAGAAGCACATGTGTAAGTTTGGTACCGGGGCTCTTGGAGAGCCCTCTCTATTCTGTGTTTTTTCCTTAGTAAAAATCAGATAGCAGGTTAGCTCATGCGCTGTGTGAAGCTGTCAGACGTTTCATAGAGCTGACTATGACTGTGTCATACTCTCTTTTTGTCATTACATCGTATCATGGGTGTGGGGTCGTAAAGGGGTGAACTGGTAACCTTTCCTCCCCCTTTTTTCTGTTGGTCAGGGGTAAACCCACCTGTCCTTCAAGGTTCCTGTCACGTTGCGGTTCGGCACGTTACAGGGTGAGGGGGGGGGTTCCTGGTCCCACGGCCTGGAATATTGGGCGTGTGCACCGCAGAAATCCCCCCGCCATAGAGTACGTCACCGTGCGCGTCTCTGTTGGTAGGACTTCCGTGTGCTGTTCAGGTCCATGTGATGGATCTGTTTCGGGGGGTGGTCAGGGCTCCTCCTCACCAAGCTCCTATTCGGGCCTTCTGTGAGTTGGGACGCCTTCCGTGAGGAGGGAGCCTCCTTCAGATTACAGAGCCTCCTCCTCAGATTGTCAAGGTGAGTGGACCCTCTAGAAGGAGTCCTACTCTATTGTGTATGTATTCGATTCAATTAGATTATTGAGTGTGTATGGGTTCAGTGCCTCCTCCCCGGAGAGCCCTAAAACCAATTTTTTACATGGCTCAAGGTGCAATATATTCTGTACAGCTCGCGTGGGAAGTCTCTCTGGGGATTCCCGTCTCCTTCCTATGGGAGGGTGGTGGGATGTAAAAATGTGAACAATTTTTACCCCCGGCTGTGTAGACTGGGATACATACTGTTGGTGCTTCCTTCTTTTCTACTAAAAAGAGTTGGAATTAGGAAGTATCACACCCCTCTTGTCGTTCCCCTGGGCGCCTTGGGGATTCAATGACAGGTCTAAATAGCCTGTTCATTGATGTGGGTGTGTCCCGACGCACGTATAGTGCTAGCTCGGGGTGTTCTGTAAACAGGCGACTGACTGGCACGCCTTGGTTGCTTGAGGTTAAAACGGCGTTTTTATAAAGCAACTGGGATGGAGTTTTTTTTGTCTTCCGACGACCAAATCCGACGACCTGGTTTGGTTATTGACGGATTCTCGTTCATATCTGGGGGATGATGACGGAATGGATCTGAACATATGTAGAGGGGTCTCACGCCCTGGGGGTGGGCCACCGGGCGCGGTTCGCCCGAACGTCTGGGTGGCGCCTTCTTTTCATGTTTAAGATCAACACGCATATCTGCCCCTTCTCCTGGAGTAGGCATGTCGGCATGGTTAGGGCACGGGACTGGTTCTGGTCACGCTGGTCCGGATCAGTTGAACCCGTTGTCCGCCGGGGATGCAGATCTGCTGTTCTGGTACCCTGAGGGACTTGGGCTTTTTTCAGGGGGAAAAATGCCAGGTCGGTCTGGGTGTCACAGGGTTAAGCGCTATGGAGACCCTGGTTGGGTACATTTTTTACTCAGCACTGTCGTAATGGCTTACGGCCATGCCAACCTGTACACGCTCGATCTCGTCAGATCTCGGCCGCTACACAGGTTGGTCCTGGTTAGTACTTGGTTGGGAGACCGCCTGGGAATACCAAGTACGGTGTGCTTGGGGCTGGTTCTCCATTCTTTTTCGCTCCTCTCTCACGCATGGCGAAGAGGGGCCTGTTGGGGTGGTCTTTGACCTCCTCTGGTGACCCTGTGCTTCCCGTATCGCCGGGCCCGGTCCGAAGTCATGTTTCGTCGACCCGTAGGCCTGGGTTAACCCTTTTTTGAAAACTGAAACACTTGTACTGCGGTATAGCCGGTGTATACCCGCAGGTGTGTTTTGGAGTTTTTTTCTTGAGGGGTTATAGGAACAACCACAGCATTGGGTAACACCAAGGTGGTTGATTCCCTGGTGTGTTGGAGCAGTGTCAACTCCCGGGTTCACCGGTTGAGGGTGCCCCTGCACGTTCATGACGTCTGCCAATCGTGTCAGCCTTCTCTGCCTCAACCCTCTGGGTGGGGGCTTTTTAAATGGAGGCTTGGTCATGCAACACCGCCAGCTTACGCCCCTTCCGCCGGTGCGGCTGTGTTCAGCTGTCCCCTCTGGCGCCTGTCTCGTCCGCAGTCTCCAGGCTAGGGTTAACAGCCTGTTGCCTGGTTTTTCCCCGGTGCGCTGCCTGCTTCCGTTGGTTAACCTTTTTTGTGTGCTTACGGCCATGCTGACTGCCTGTTCTGCAGGGTCAGTGTGCCAGGCGGTGTACTATTGGGGGGACAGGGCCCGCTCGGCTGAGGGGCCTTTGTCCGAATACGCTGGCGATGTGGGGGGCGGGGTCACTAAGTGCCCACCTGGTGGGGTCTTGATGCTGGCATCATGGACTTCTCCGGGCCCCCGTTCCAGGGGGTCCAGTCCCTTTGGTGGGTCTGGATCTTCCTTCGCGCTCCGCTGCTACGGCCTTGCCACGGGGTTGGGTTTGCCCTTGACCCCGTGATTCTGGGGGCAGTAACGAGGTTGTTCCCTCCGTTCCCGGGTGGCATGCGGGTTGTGCGTGTGTGTAGTCGTGGGGTCAAGCCACGGTCTGCTCACCCTGTGCGTTGAGTTGCTTGAGTGCCTCTTCTCACGGTCGGGTCCGTTGTGGGGGGCTTTCAGCGGGGTGTATTTGTCGCTCGGCCTCCCTTGTGCAGAGAGTGACGCTGAGCGAGAGCTATACGATACAGAACGTTAGGTTATGACTATAACCAAGTTCTGTTAGTATAGTGACGCTCGGCGTCCGACGCCGCTGCAGCCCTTGATCTCGCCTTGTGGTGAAAGCTTGGGAAGGAGGCGAGTGGGTGGCCCCACCCCTGCTTATATGGGTAAGCTGATAGGGGTGTGGTCAGACAAATATTGGGATTAAAGGTACATTGTGGTCTTTATTCAGTGCGCGTGCACGTGTGCGAGGACAGTGCAGAGAGTGACGCCGAGCGTCACTATACTAACAGAACTTGGTTATAGTCATAACCTAACGTTTTAGATGCTTCAGTATTGGCAGTTGGATATGAGAATCAAAACCAATTAACAGCTACAATAAAAGTAACAACTGACCTATCTTTTACAGGTAGTAAAAACAACACAAGCAGTGTAAACAAATAAGTCAATATAATTTACTATCTAACTAACTGAAATATACAGTATTCACAGTATCACATAAGGTGCAGTATGCATGATAAGGTAGTGTTATAATTGACTATCTAACTAACGAAGGGTTATGTATATAACCCAGTTCTGTGAGTTATGGTGCGCTCAGCACCTGTCTGCATATATCTCGCTTCAGCGTATATACACTGAATAAAAAATTCCACCATGTACCTTTACATGCCAGCATTCATCTGGCCACACCCCCATCCGCTTAACTACATAAGCAGGGGTGGGGCCACACTCATCTCCTTCCCAACAAATTTCACCACAATGAAAAATCAAGGGCCGCAGCGGCGTCCATGTGCTGAGCGCACCATAACTCACAGAACTGGGTTATATACATAACCCTTCGTTCTGTAGCATTATGGCTTGCTCAGCACCTGTCTGCATAACAGGGGCTGAGCGGAGCCATAGCCCGACGAATGTACCCCGCTGAGGCCCCCCACAACCATCAGACCGGGGAGGACCGAGCCCCCCCGACCCTCCCTAATGGAGGATACCCCCCCTATTGGAGGTTCACGGGAGGGCGACGGATCCGACCGTGCGAAGAGGCACTCAAGCAACTCAACGCACAGGGTGAGCAGACCGTGGCTTGACGTGTGTCATGTGACCTACAACTGGGTTGGACTGGCCACAGAAGCACATGTGTAAGTTTGGTACCGGGGCTCTTGGAGAGCCCTCTCTATTCTGTGTTTTTTCCTTAGTAAAAATCAGATAGCAGGTTAGCTCATGCGCTGTGTGAAGCTGTCAGACGTTTCATAGAGCTGACTATGACTGTGTCATACTCTCTTTTTGTCATTACATCGTATCATGGGTGTGGGGTCGTAAAGGGGTGAACTGGTAACCTTTCCTCCCCCTTTTTTCTGTTGGTCAGGGGTAAACCCACCTGTCCTTCAAGGTTCCTGTCACGTTGCGGTTCGGCACGTTACAGGGTGAGGGGGGGGGTTCCTGGTCCCACGGCCTGGAATATTGGGCGTGTGCACCGCAGAAATCCCCCCGCCATAGAGTACGTCACCGTGCGCGTCTCTGTTGGTAGGACTTCCGTGTGCTGTTCAGGTCCATGTGATGGATCTGTTTCGGGGGGTGGTCAGGGCTCCTCCTCACCAAGCTCCTATTCGGGCCTTCTGTGAGTTGGGACGCCTTCCGTGAGGAGGGAGCCTCCTTCAGATTACAGAGCCTCCTCCTCAGATTGTCAAGGTGAGTGGACCCTCTAGAAGGAGTCCTACTCTATTGTGTATGTATTCGATTCAATTAGATTATTGAGTGTGTATGGGTTCAGTGCCTCCTCCCCGGAGAGCCCTAAAACCAATTTTTTACATGGCTCAAGGTGCAATATATTCTGTACAGCTCGCGTGGGAAGTCTCTCTGGGGATTCCCGTCTCCTTCCTATGGGAGGGTGGTGGGATGTAAAAATGTGAACAATTTTTACCCCCGGCTGTGTAGACTGGGATACATACTGTTGGTGCTTCCTTCTTTTCTACTAAAAAGAGTTGGAATTAGGAAGTATCACACCCCTCTTGTCGTTCCCCTGGGCGCCTTGGGGATTCAATGACAGGTCTAAATAGCCTGTTCATTGATGTGGGTGTGTCCCGACGCACGTATAGTGCTAGCTCGGGGTGTTCTGTAAACAGGCGACTGACTGGCACGCCTTGGTTGCTTGAGGTTAAAACGGCGTTTTTATAAAGCAACTGGGATGGAGTTTTTTTTGTCTTCCGACGACCAAATCCGACGACCTGGTTTGGTTATTGACGGATTCTCGTTCATATCTGGGGGATGATGACGGAATGGATCTGAACATATGTAGAGGGGTCTCACGCCCTGGGGGTGGGCCACCGGGCGCGGTTCGCCCGAACGTCTGGGTGGCGCCTTCTTTTCATGTTTAAGATCAACACGCATATCTGCCCCTTCTCCTGGAGTAGGCATGTCGGCATGGTTAGGGCACGGGACTGGTTCTGGTCACGCTGGTCCGGATCAGTTGAACCCGTTGTCCGCCGGGGATGCAGATCTGCTGTTCTGGTACCCTGAGGGACTTGGGCTTTTTTCAGGGGGAAAAATGCCAGGTCGGTCTGGGTGTCACAGGGTTAAGCGCTATGGAGACCCTGGTTGGGTACATTTTTTACTCAGCACTGTCGTAATGGCTTACGGCCATGCCAACCTGTACACGCTCGATCTCGTCAGATCTCGGCCGCTACACAGGTTGGTCCTGGTTAGTACTTGGTTGGGAGGCCGCCTGGGAATACCAAGTACGGTGTGCTTGGGGCTGGTTCTCCATTCTTTTTCGCTCCTCTCTCACGCATGGCGAAGAGGGGCCTGTTGGGGTGGTCTTTGACCTCCTCTGGTGACCCTGTGCTTCCCGTATCGCCGGGCCCGGTCCGAAGTCATGTTTCGTCGACCCGTAGGCCTGGGTTAACCCTTTTTTGAAAACTGAAACACTTGTACTGCGGTATAGCCGGTGTATACCCGCAGGTGTGTTTTGGAGTTTTTTTCTTGAGGGGTTATAGGAACAACCACAGCATTGGGTAACACCAAGGTGGTTGATTCCCTGGTGTGTTGGAGCAGTGTCAACTCCCGGGTTCACCGGTTGAGGGTGCCCCTGCACGTTCATGACGTCTGCCAATCGTGTCAGCCTTCTCTGCCTCAACCCTCTGGGTGGGGGCTTTTTAAATGGAGGCTTGGTCATGCAACACCGCCAGCTTACGCCCCTTCCGCCGGTGCGGCTGTGTTCAGCTGTCCCCTCTGGCGCCTGTCTCGTCCGCAGTCTCCAGGCTAGGGTTAACAGCCTGTTGCCTGGTTTTTCCCCGGTGCGCTGCCTGCTTCCGTTGGTTAACCTTTTTTGTGTGCTTACGGCCATGCTGACTGCCTGTTCTGCAGGGTCAGTGTGCCAGGCGGTGTACTATTGGGGGGACAGGGCCCGCTCGGCTGAGGGGCCTTTGTCCGAATACGCTGGCGATGTGGGGGGCGGGGTCACTAAGTGCCCACCTGGTGGGGTCTTGATGCTGGCATCATGGACTTCTCCGGGCCCCCGTTCCAGGGGGTCCAGTCCCTTTGGTGGGTCTGGATCTTCCTTCGCGCTCCGCTGCTACGGCCTTGCCACGGGGTTGGGTTTGCCCTTGACCCCGTGATTCTGGGGGCAGTAACGAGGTTGTTCCCTCCGTTCCCGGGTGGCATGCGGGTTGTGCGTGTGTGTAGTCGTGGGGTCAAGCCACGGTCTGCTCACCCTGTGCGTTGAGTTGCTTGAGTGCCTCTTCTCACGGTCGGGTCCGTTGTGGGGGGCTTTCAGCGGGGTGTATTTGTCGCTCGGCCTCCCTTGTGCAGAGAGTGACGCTGAGCGAGAGCTATACGATACAGAACGTTAGGTTATGACTATAACCAAGTTCTGTTAGTATAGTGACGCTCGGCGTCCGACGCCGCTGCAGCCCTTGATCTCGCCTTGTGGTGAAAGCTTGGGAAGGAGGCGAGTGGGTGGCCCCACCCCTGCTTATATGGGTAAGCTGATAGGGGTGTGGTCAGACAAATATTGGGATTAAAGGTACATTGTGGTCTTTATTCAGTGCGCGTGCACGTGTGCGAGGACAGTGCAGAGAGTGACGCCGAGCGTCACTATACTAACAGAACTTGGTTATAGTCATAACCTAACGTTTTAGATGCTTCAGTATTGGCAGTTGGATATGAGAATCAAAACCAATTAACAGCTACAATAAAAGTAACAACTGACCTATCTTTTACAGGTAGTAAAAACAACACAAGCAGTGTAAACAAATAAGTCAATATAATTTACTATCTAACTAACTGAAATATACAGTATTCACAGTATCACATAAGGTGCAGTATGCATGATAAGGTAGTGTTATAATTGACTATCTAACTAACGAAGGGTTATGTATATAACCCAGTTCTGTGAGTTATGGTGCGCTCAGCACCTGTCTGCATATATCTCGCTTCAGCGTATATACACTGAATAAAAAATTCCACCATGTACCTTTACATGCCAGCATTCATCTGGCCACACCCCCATCCGCTTAACTACATAAGCAGGGGTGGGGCCACACTCATCTCCTTCCCAACAAATTTCACCACAATGAAAAATCAAGGGCCGCAGCGGCGTCCATGTGCTGAGCGCACCATAACTCACAGAACTGGGTTATATACATAACCCTTCGTTCTGTAGCATTATGGCTTGCTCAGCACCTGTCTGCATAACAGGGGCTGAGCGGAGCCATAGCCCGACGAATGTACCCCGCTGAGGCCCCCCACAACCATCAGACCGGGGAGGACCGAGCCCCCCCGACCCTCCCTAATGGAGGATACCCCCCCTATTGGAGGTTCACGGGAGGGCGACGGATCCGACCGTGCGAAGAGGCACTCAAGCAACTCAACGCACAGGGTGAGCAGACCGTGGCTTGACGTGTGTCATGTGACCTACAACTGGGTTGGACTGGCCACAGAAGCACATGTGTAAGTTTGGTACCGGGGCTCTTGGAGAGCCCTCTCTATTCTGTGTTTTTTCCTTAGTAAAAATCAGATAGCAGGTTAGCTCATGCGCTGTGTGAAGCTGTCAGACGTTTCATAGAGCTGACTATGACTGTGTCATACTCTCTTTTTGTCATTACATCGTATCATGGGTGTGGGGTCGTAAAGGGGTGAACTGGTAACCTTTCCTCCCCCTTTTTTCTGTTGGTCAGGGGTAAACCCACCTGTCCTTCAAGGTTCCTGTCACGTTGCGGTTCGGCACGTTACAGGGTGAGGGGGGGGGGGTTCCTGGTCCCACGGCCTGGAATATTGGGCGTGTGCACCGCAGAAATCCCCCCGCCATAGAGTACGTCACCGTGCGCGTCTCTGTTGGTAGGACTTCCGTGTGCTGTTCAGGTCCATGTGATGGATCTGTTTCGGGGGGTGGTCAGGGCTCCTCCTCACCAAGCTCCTATTCGGGCCTTCTGTGAGTTGGGACGCCTTCCGTGAGGAGGGAGCCTCCTTCAGATTACAGAGCCTCCTCCTCAGATTGTCAAGGTGAGTGGACCCTCTAGAAGGAGTCCTACTCTATTGTGTATGTATTCGATTCAATTAGATTATTGAGTGTGTATGGGTTCAGTGCCTCCTCCCCGGAGAGCCCTAAAACCAATTTTTTACATGGCTCAAGGTGCAATATATTCTGTACAGCTCGCGTGGGAAGTCTCTCTGGGGATTCCCGTCTCCTTCCTATGGGAGGGTGGTGGGATGTAAAAATGTGAAAAATTTTTACCCCCGGCTGTGTAGACTGGGATACATACTGTTGGTGCTTCCTTCTTTTCTACTAAAAAGAGTTGGAATTAGGAAGTATCACACCCCTCTTGTCGTTCCCCTGGGCGCCTTGGGGATTCAATGACAGGTCTAAATAGCCTGTTCATTGATGTGGGTGTGTCCCGACGCACGTATAGTGCTAGCTCGGGGTGTTCTGTAAACAGGCGACTGACTGGCACGCCTTGGTTGCTTGAGGTTAAAACGGCGTTTTTATAAAGCAACTGGGATGGAGTTTTTTTTGTCTTCCGACGACCAAATCCGACGACCTGGTTTGGTTATTGACGGATTCTCGTTCATATCTGGGGGATGATGACGGAATGGATCTGAACATATGTAGAGGGGTCTCACGCCCTGGGGGTGGGCCACCGGGCGCGGTTCGCCCGAACGTCTGGGTGGCGCCTTCTTTTCATGTTTAAGATCAACACGCATATCTGCCCCTTCTCCTGGAGTAGGCATGTCGGCATGGTTAGGGCACGGGACTGGTTCTGGTCACGCTGGTCCGGATCAGTTGAACCCGTTGTCCGCCGGGGATGCAGATCTGCTGTTCTGGTACCCTGAGGGACTTGGGCTTTTTTCAGGGGGAAAAATGCCAGGTCGGTCTGGGTGTCACAGGGTTAAGCGCTATGGAGACCCTGGTTGGGTACATTTTTTACTCAGCACTGTCGTAATGGCTTACGGCCATGCCAACCTGTACACGCTCGATCTCGTCAGATCTCGGCCGCTACACAGGTTGGTCCTGGTTAGTACTTGGTTGGGAGACCGCCTGGGAATACCAAGTACGGTGTGCTTGGGGCTGGTTCTCCATTCTTTTTCGCTCCTCTCTCACGCATGGCGAAGAGGGGCCTGTTGGGGTGGTCTTTGACCTCCTCTGGTGACCCTGTGCTTCCCGTATCGCCGGGCCCGGTCCGAAGTCATGTTTCGTCGACCCGTAGGCCTGGGTTAACCCTTTTTTGAAAACTGAAACACTTGTACTGCGGTATAGCCGGTGTATACCCGCAGGTGTGTTTTGGAGTTTTTTTCTTGAGGGGTTATAGGAACAACCACAGCATTGGGTAACACCAAGGTGGTTGATTCCCTGGTGTGTTGGAGCAGTGTCAACTCCCGGGTTCACCGGTTGAGGGTGCCCCTGCACGTTCATGACGTCTGCCAATCGTGTCAGCCTTCTCTGCCTCAACCCTCTGGGTGGGGGCTTTTTAAATGGAGGCTTGGTCATGCAACACCGCCAGCTTACGCCCCTTCCGCCGGTGCGGCTGTGTTCAGCTGTCCCCTCTGGCGTCTGTCTCGTCCGCAGTCTCCAGGCTAGGGTTAACAGCCTGTTGCCTGGTTTTTCCCCGGTGCGCTGCCTGCTTCCGTTGGTTAACCTTTTTTGTGTGCTTACGGCCATGCTGACTGCCTGTTCTGCAGGGTCAGTGTGCCAGGCGGTGTACTATTGGGGGGACAGGGCCCGCTCGGCTGAGGGGCCTTTGTCCGAATACGCTGGCGATGTGGGGGGCGGGGTCACTAAGTGCCCACCTGGTGGGGTCTTGATGCTGGCATCATGGACTTCTCCGGGCCCCCGTTCCAGGGGGTCCAGTCCCTTTGGTGGGTCTGGATCTTCCTTCGCGCTCCGCTGCTACGGCCTTGCCACGGGGTTGGGTTTGCCCTTGACCCCGTGATTCTGGGGGCAGTAACGAGGTTGTTCCCTCCGTTCCCGGGTGGCATGCGGGTTGTGCGTGTGTGTAGTCGTGGGGTCAAGCCACGGTCTGCTCACCCTGTGCGTTGAGTTGCTTGAGTGCCTCTTCTCACGGTCGGGTCCGTTGTGGGGGGCTTTCAGCGGGGTGTATTTGTCGCTCGGCCTCCCTTGTGCAGAGAGTGACGCTGAGCGAGAGCTATACGATACAGAACGTTAGGTTATGACTATAACCAAGTTCTGTTAGTATAGTGACGCTCGGCGTCCGACGCCGCTGCAGCCCTTGATCTCGCCTTGTGGTGAAAGCTTGGGAAGGAGGCGAGTGGGTGGCCCCACCCCTGCTTATATGGGTAAGCTGATAGGGGTGTGGTCAGACAAATATTGGGATTAAAGGTACATTGTGGTCTTTATTCAGTGCGCGTGCACGTGTGCGAGGACAGTGCAGAGAGTGACGCCGAGCGTCACTATACTAACAGAACTTGGTTATAGTCATAACCTAACGTTTTAGATGCTTCAGTATTGGCAGTTGGATATGAGAATCAAAACCAATTAACAGCTACAATAAAAGTAACAACTGACCTATCTTTTACAGGTAGTAAAAACAACACAAGCAGTGTAAACAAATAAGTCAATATAATTTACTATCTAACTAACTGAAATATACAGTATTCACAGTATCACATAAGGTGCAGTATGCATGATAAGGTAGTGTTATAATTGACTATCTAACTAACGAAGGGTTATGTATATAACCCAGTTCTGTGAGTTATGGTGCGCTCAGCACCTGTCTGCATATATCTCGCTTCAGCGTATATACACTGAATAAAAAATTCCACCATGTACCTTTACATGCCAGCATTCATCTGGCCACACCCCCATCCGCTTAACTACATAAGCAGGGGTGGGGCCACACTCATCTCCTTCCCAACAAATTTCACCACAATGAAAAATCAAGGGCCGCAGCGGCGTCCATGTGCTGAGCGCACCATAACTCACAGAACTGGGTTATATACATAACCCTTCGTTCTGTAGCATTATGGCTTGCTCAGCACCTGTCTGCATAACAGGGGCTGAGCGGAGCCATAGCCCGACGAATGTACCCCGCTGAGGCCCCCCACAACCATCAGACCGGGGAGGACCGAGCCCCCCCGACCCTCCCTAATGGAGGATACCCCCCCTATTGGAGGTTCACGGGAGGGCGACGGATCCGACCGTGCGAAGAGGCACTCAAGCAACTCAACGCACAGGGTGAGCAGACCGTGGCTTGACCCCACGACTACACACACGCACAACCCGCATGCCACCCGGGAACGAACGGAAGGAACAACCTTGTTACTGCCCCCAGAAATCACGGGGTCAAGAGCAAAACCCAACCCCGTGGCAAGGCCGTAGCAGTGGAGCGCGAAGGAAGACCCAGACCCACTGAAGGGACTGGATCCCCTGGAAAACGGGGGCCCGGAGATGTCAATGACGCCAGGCATCAAGACCCCACCAGGTGGTCACCTAGTGACACCACCACCCCCCACATCGCCAGCGTATTCGGATAAGGCCCCTCCAAGAGCGGGCCCTTTCCCCCCAATAGCACACCGCCTGGCACACTGACCCTGCAGAACAGGCAGTCAGCATGGCCGTAAGCACACAAAAAAGGTTAACCAACGGAAGCAGGCAGCGCACCGGGGAAACCAGGCAACAGGCTGTAACCTGAGCCTGGAGCACTGCGGATGAGACAGGCGCCAAAGGAGTCAGCTGAAAACAGCCCCCCCGGCGGAAGGGGCGTATGCTGGCGTTGTTGCATGACAAAGCCTCCATTAAAAAAAAAACACCCAGAGGGGTCGAGGCAGAGAAGGCTGAAATGATTGGCAGACGTCATGAACGTGCAGGGGCACACTCAATCGGGTAACCCGGGAGTTGACTCTGCTCCAACATACCAGGGAATCAACCACCCTCTCTGTACAGACGGTGGTTGTTCCTATAACCCCTCAAGAAAAAACTCCAAAACACACCTGCGGGCATACACTGGCTATACCGCAGTACAAGTGTTTCAGTTTTCAAAAAAGGGCTATCCCAGGCCTACGGTATCAACGAAACTTTACTTCGGACCGGGCCCGGCGGCACGGGAAGCACAGGGTTACCAGAGGAGGTCCAAGACCACCCCAACAGCCCCCTCTTCGCCACGCGTGAGAGAGGAGCGAAAAGAATGGAGAACCAGCCCTAAGCACACCGCACTTGGTATTCCCAGGCGGTCTCCCAACCAAGTACTAACCAGGACCGAACCTGCGTAGCGTCCGAGATCGGACGAGATCGGGCGTGTACAGGTTGGTATGGCCGTAAGCCATTACGATAGTGCAGAGTACAATATGTACCCAACAAAGGGTCTCCATAGCGCCTAACCCTGTGACACCCGGACCAACCCGGCATTTTCCCCCCTGAAAAAAGCACAAGTCCCTCAGGGTACCAGAACAGCAGATCTGCATCCCCGGCGGACAACGGGTTAACTGACCTGGACCAGCGCGACCAGACCAGTCCCGTGTCCTAACCACGCCGACATGCCCACTCCAGAAGAGGGGGTAGGTATGCGTGTCGATCTAAAACATGAAAAGAGGGCGCCACCCAGACGGTCCCCATTTAGACCGTGCTCAGTGGCCCACCCCAAGGGCGTGAGACCCCTCTACCTATGTTTTGATCTATTCCGTTAACATCCCCCAGATATGAACGATAATTCATCGAGACAACCTAGTAAACTGGCGCTCGGAAGAGACAAAACTCCATCCCAGTTGCCCTATAAAAAACGCTGTTTTAACAAGCAACCAAGGCGCACTTAGCCCCTGTGTGATTCTTTAACAGAAACACACCGAGCCAGCACTATGTATGCGTCGAGACCCAAACACATCAATGGATAGTCTAGCAAGACACCAAACATTGTTCCTCCAAGTCGCCTGGGAGAACGACACGGAGCCGTCGTGCTTCATGTACCTTCCTCTTTTTATTCAAAAAAGAAAGAACACAGACTGACATGAATCCCTCGTGACGCAGCTGAGGGTAAAATTTTTTACATTTTTACATCCCACCACCCTCCCATAGGGAGGAGACGGAAATCCCCAGAGAGACTTCCCACGCGAGCTGTATAGATTGAAAAGAATATATTGCAACATTGAGCTATGTAAAATTTGGGTTAGGGCTCTCCGAGGAGGAGGCACTGAACCAATACACACTCAATAATCGAATTGAATCGAATACACACACAATAGAGCAGGACTCCTTTTTGAAGTTCTACTCACCTTGACAATCTGAGGAGGAGGCTCTGAACTCTGAGGAGGCTCCCTCACAGGGAAGGAGAGTCCTAACTCACAGAAGGCCCAAGTAGGAGCTTCGTGAGGAGGAGCTCTGACAACTCCCTGAAACAGATCCAGCATATGGACCTGAACAACTCACGGAAGTCTTACCAACAGAGACGCGCACAGTGACGTACTCTATGGCGGGGGAATTTCTGCTGTGCACACGCCCAATCTTCCAGGGCGTGGGACCAGGAAACCCCCCCCCCCCCCCTTCTTACCCTGTAACGTGCCGAACAGCAACGTGACAGGAACCTTGAAGGACAGGAGGTTTTAACCTCTGCCCATCAAAAAGGGGAGGAAAGGATTACCAGTGCACCCCTTTACGACCCCACACCCATGATACGATGTAATGACAAAAAAGAGCATGACACAGTCACAGTCAGCTACATGAAGTGTCTAACAGCTTCACACAGCTCATGTGCTAACCTGCTATCTGATTTTTACTAAGGAAAAAACACAGAATAGAGAGGGCCCCCTTAAGAGCCCCGGTACCAGACTTACACATGTGCTTCTGTGGCCAAACCTAACCCAGTTGTAGATCACAAGACACACACAACCCTTTATCACCACAATAAATGGCAAGTACACTCTTGCTACAGAGGAACGCCGTTTTTCATAACGAGAGAATACAGAATCCTCGATTATGTATCGGCCACAGGCCTTGCTAAGCACACACGATAAGCGACCAAACAATCTTTTCTTTAGGAAAATATAGTTTCTCAAGCGGTTAGCACAACCCCAGCAATTAAGCTGAGGGTTACATCCTATCCCCACAAACACAGTGACACAATATATTGTAAACAACATGTCTGAAAGGAGGGTGGGGAAGCCCCAGGGAAACCGGGGGGATCACCCCTCCTACCTTACCCTTGATACGGCCAAGTTGAACAGGTAACGCTGTTAATATGTGAACACACTGTTCATTGTCATTACAGGCTGAGAAAAGAATTCATTCTTCACTCATATGTCACTAAGCATAGCTTTATACATAGGTTAATTAACCCCCTTAGTTGTGAGTTCACGGTACCTGAACACACATGATGTTCTCAACACAACTAACCAGATCATTTTTACACATGTAAAACAACAACCCGATTTGTATGGAGAGAGACGCTATACCAGTGACAAGACAATTCACACACAACACGCGTTGTATCCTAAATGTATTGCAGCAACACCCGTTTTGGAAAACATCGTTATTACAAAACATTTAGAAGGGAAGGAAGAAGAAGTGTTTAAGGTCCGGTCGGGACCTTTCCTACCCTGAGCGCAGGCCAAGCGAACTGCAATCTGGCTAACGGGGCACCAACGTTGAACACAGTATTCCTGTGTTGACGACGAGGGCAGCGTCGCTGCGCCACCCAGCCGCTACGGTTCTCCATGTTGACGCAGTCCTCGCTGGCAGGGCTCCCGGTGTAGGTTCAACTAACATCCTCTGTCAAAGATGACGTCATAGTCAGAGTGTTTTAAGGCATGTTATAGTCATAGCAATGTTCAACAGTGTAGCATCAAGCTAACAGCCGCTCTCGACTGATAGCACCAAGCTAACGTTTCCTAGCCTAGTGACACAACGGGCTAGCGCCGCAGCTAACAGCTGACTGGCTAACAGGTAGGCCACAACTAGCACGCAAGCTAAGCAGCTATCACCTGAACTGTACAAAACGACATAACAAGCCACACTTCAGAAAGGCCGCCGTCTGAAACCCTCCTCATCCTTTAAGAGAGAAGAGAAAAAGAGATGTCAACACAGTTTACAACTGTGATTTTACCAGACATCCGGCAGAGCCAGCACAAGTCCCATCTGGGCTGCAGCCGACGTGAACATGGATCTTCTGATAACGAACATCCATGCCCACATTTCCTCGTTAGGGTATACTCTCATTTGTATATGAAAGATGGGGCCTGCACGGGACAGAGAAGCATCCGCTTGTCCAGAGAATCCTGGGATCACCAGTTCCTGGTCGCGGCCCACTAGTTGACTATAATGGGCTTCAGACCAAGATCCCCCGCCGTCGCCTAAGAGGCTGAACAGAGGACCCTAATCTGGGGCCGGCTTTCGTAAAAATGGTCAGCTAGCCCCCATAGCACTAACAGACAAGTGGTGCTCGCAAGCAAACATTACTCACCCAGGCTTGAAAACCAACCAGTCCCTCACAACAGACTTCCACAGTCCAGCTGCATAGCAGGAGGGTCAAACCCATCCAGCCGCAGCAAAGGAGGACTGCAGTTTGGGGAGTATATTAGCGACGCGAGCCCCTAATACGAAAAAACCGGTGGAGGTTTAGAATGATCATCATCTTCCAGACACTCCAGTGACGAAGACAATATCGCTGCATTTTCTCGAAAATAGTGAGAGAGAAAATAAAGATATGACGTCAACGTATCTCCTTGTTCTTCCTTTCCTCAGACTAAATATTTTTATCCACGTCAAGTGGGCATGTGAGCAGCACTTAGCTTGTGGCTGAAATTTGAGAGGGAGATGAGTGTGTGGCCCCACCCCTGCTTATGTAGGTAAGCAGATGGGGGTGTGGCCAGATGAATGCTGGCATGTAAAGGTACATGGTGGAATTTTTTATTCAGTGTATATACGCTGAAGCGAGATATATGCAGACAGGTGCTGAGCAAGCCATAACGCTACAGAACTGAAATATACAGTATTCACATAAGGTGCAGTATGCATACGGTAGTGTTATTGTCCTTTTTAGGTTCCTATTCTAGTTGAATGTCTGGCAGCAGTCCCTGCCCACTGTTGTGGAACCTGATGGCCGCTGGTATGAAGGACTGTCCGAGGCGGTTAGTTGAGTGTCGGGGGGGTATGAGTCTGTGGCTGAACGTGCTTCTCATCTTGACTAGCTCGTCGTAGAGGGGGTGGGAGGGATTCTCCAGGATAGCAGCCAGCTTCCTTCTCATCCCCCTCTCTGCCATCACTTGACCAGCTCGACTCCCACCACAGAGCTAGCCTTCCTCACCAACTTGTTGAGTTTGTTGGTGTCCCTCGAGTTGGTGTAGCCCCCCCAGCATGCCACAGCATGGAATAGGATGCTGGCTACTACAGACTGGTAGAATTACTGCAGCAGTCTATTGCAAACATTGAAGGACCTGAGTCTCCTCAGGAAGAACAGCCTGCTCTGTCCCTTCCTGTAGAGGGCCTCTGTGTTGTCCGACCAGTCTAGTTTATTGTTCAGGTGTACCCCAAGGAACTTATATGACTCCACCACCTCCACCTCCTACCCTCGGATGGTGATGGGAATCGGGGGGGGGGGGGCTCTTCTTGCCCCTCCGGAAGTCCACCACCAGCTCCTTGGTCTTACTGGTGTTGAGTTGGAGGTGGTTGCTGTCACTCCACCCCACAAAGCTCTCCACAAGGGCTCTATACTCCTCCTCATCATCGTCGGCTTACGATGGAGGAGTCGTCAGAGAACTTCTGCAGGTGGCACCCACTTGAGTTGCAGCAGAAGTCTGAGGTATAGAGGGTGAAGAGGAAGGGTGACAGCACAGTTCCTTGGGGGGCGCCGGTGTTGCTTCCTACTAAGTTGGTCTGCCCTCCTGAGTACTGATTTATTAGTTCTTCTTGCAAACAATTAACTGTCATCCACTGGCACCTTTCTTCACTGCTTTCTTAGCTGTCTCCTCTCCTTCACTAGTTTCTCTATTTATTTCTGCTGTCTGGACCTAACTGACAATCTCTCTACCCTCTTTCTATCAATGGTTCCAAATCTTTCATCACCATATTCAATGATAATGATAATAATAATAATAATAATAATAATAATAATAATAATAATAATAATAATAATAATAATAATAATAATAATAATAATAATAATAATAATAATAATAATAATAATAATAATAATAATAATAATAATAATAATAATAATATTAATAATAATAATAATAATAATAATAATAATAATAATAATAATAATAATAATAATAATAATAATAATAATAATAATAATAATAATAATAATAATAATAATAATAATAATAGTAATAATAGTAATAATACACTTTATTTGTATAGCACCTTTCATACAAGAATTACAGCCCAAAGTGCTTCACAGCAGTAAAATAGACATAGAATTAGCATAAAATAGACAGAATAAAAGCAATGCCGATAATAACAATACAAATATTGCCTGACACAGTTTAAAACCCATTTGATGGTCACACTATTTAGAACCTGACAGTTCTTCTTCCGGTTTAATACCCACATAGTTTAAAACCTGACGGTCTGAATGTCTGAACACCTGAACCTGAATCTCCCATCTACTCTATTTACCACTGTTCCTCTGACCCCATTTAACATCATTATAAAATCCCATTTTTCCTTTAATTTGCTCTAGGCCATTTAACCCACAGCTCTTCTCTCTGTCCGGCAGTCTGGCCTCAGTACCATCTACATCCCCTCCTCCAGCGATTGCCCCCTCCTCCTCAGTGACAGGGTTAATGATATCCTTTGAACTGTGATTTTCTACCTGGTCGCTGAACTTCACCCGACTGACTTCACTGACTTCTTAAGAAGTACTGATCAATGCGGCAAACCTGCACTCCCTCTACCAAGCACTTCTTCCTTCCCTGATGTATTCTAAGGCTTTTTACGGTGTCTGCCAGCCACAAGGACAGATCTGGAGATTAATTTCCATCTACCGCTCCACCTCTACCCTCCACTGATGCATTCATCCTACTCATAGTGCTGTTCTCTATAGTCTTGCTCTGGAGGACATGTCCGAGACCCTGTCCTGTCTGTTCCATGGTCTGTAACCGTGTAATCTGCCTGTGAGTCATCTTCCACCCCTGCTCTTACAGACTCGCTGGACAAGGTCTTTTCCCAGTATTGGTCGTAGCTTTCTTTGGTTGCAGCAAAACTGTACCACCGCTGTAATGGGGTGCTAACCCATGCCAGCCGCGATGGGGTCTATTCCCTCCTGTCAGCTGTCTTTCCAAGCTATCACATGGACTTTCCCTAGTTGTCCCTAGTTTTTAGTAAATTATTATTGCCCAGATAAAAATTTTTTTGGCCCAATTGTATTCTAACTTCAAACTAATTGCTCCAAGGTTCATTAGGAAGCTGACCAAAACGATCTTTTACAGGTCAGGGTGTGGTCACGGTTTATTAGGGCAGATGTAAGATTTGGGTATTCTTGCCTCGTCTAACCTACCAACCCGCAGGAGTAAACACACCCACGATTTGATTCCAATGCATTAAACAAAGCACTTAGTGTTACATGCTCACAGTGGCAGTTTTTAGAGGCCTTTCAACTATGCAATCAAGAAATATTTCTGGTGTAATGGAAAATGTGACCAGAAATATACTCACTTAAGTCTGGTGGCAACGTTGTGGGTGGAGGTGGTGGGCTACCATTGCTGGTGGGTATGGGCACCAGAGGAGTCACCGGTGAGAAGGGCACCATGTCGAATACGTCCATGGACTGGGGCTTCATGGAGATACTACCTGCCTGTAGGAAGTTACAAGAAATAACAACAACAACAAAGAAGGAGGTTGGGAGGATGGAATGTGATTTCCTCACGACCAAGTAAGTTCTAGTTTGTGTCAAAGCACTTCTACATGGGCCACAGAACTTAAGATAAATAGCAAAAGGAAGACAGGAGAAAATAGTAAGCAAAAATATCAAGAAAGTGCTCCATTTGGGTCAATTCCCTTTCAATTCGATCCATTCCAAATAGAAAACAGAATTTGCTGATGACGGCGCATTCATTCTCAATTACCTGTCAATAGGTTGGGTAGGACAACCTTACAATGCCATGACATTTGAATTATGAAGGAAATTCACTTCCCGGACTGAAAGGGAATTGACCCCCTGACATGCCTGCTCCAGAGCAGGAATAAAGAAGCATATAGGGTGTTTTTACACGAGGCCGCGGGATGCTGGACCCCTCGGTGGGCTTTGGAGAGAGGAGAGCAGGTTTGGCGGGCGGAGGGGTTAGTAGGCCGGCAGACAGGTTGGACTCCGGCGAGCTCATTGGGGTGAGTGTGACGGAGGAGATCTCCAGACAGGAGGAGGACTTGAGGTTGTGACACCAGAAGAGAGAGGAAGGCCTCTGCAGCATGTAGGATTCATTAGAGGAGTTTATGTGCAGAAGCTGAGAAGAGATGACAGGCAGTTTGAGAGAGAAGGAGGGATCCACCAGAAAGTAGACTTGGGTCAACTAGGGTTTCACTGCTGTTTGGGGGGGGGGGGGGCTTCTATCTCCTAATTACTGATACTGAAAGCTGATTCTAATGTATGTTGTGAGCAAGTTTCCGTTAAATCTATTCAAAGCTCAATGCATGTTGAATGTTTCTGAATGTGTCTGGCTCCTACCGTGCTGTCCTATAGTATGTGACAAACCCCACCTGCCTGGCACCAAATTAAACCAAGAACCAATAATTATTTCCAAATGCTATTTGACTTAGACGTGCTAGATATGGACACATATTTAATCGTAGACACTTGGAGATGGATGGGTCATTATATTCACAGAGGGCTGTCATGAGTGCTGGCATTTTGCTCCAATTAGATGGCAATGTATTTCACATTGCTCATCAAACCAATCAGGTGTGTAATGGCTTGGCTTCAGACACAGCTAGGACTGGCTACCCCTGACTTGTGCTCTGGATAGGCCATGCATTTTAAACAGCATCAGTGTGGATATCAGAGCAGACAGCTATCAGACACTTAAAAACGTTCAGAGAAATAGCTATAGTTTAAGTGTTCAGATAAATAGCTAGTTTTAAGTTCAGATGAGTGATGTATTATCAACATCAGTGTAAAAAGACTTAAGTTTGACTGCTGAGAATGATCATAGTTAGTAGTTAGATAGTTAGATCATAGACAGTGGTGGTTAGATGCTTTTGGGGTGATTATTAGCACTCACATTCCAAATTATTTCAACTCACTATACAACCACAAGTATGTTGGCTGTGAAGACAATTTCAAAAAGGACATATGGTCATGTGTCTACAGGCATTATGTTACCATAGCTACTTGGAGGAGGTCAAACAAACAAACAAAGACAAACAAGATGCATTTATGTGGAGGTCAGTCTTACTGGTGGTACAGGAGACATCTCCAGCTGGTCTTCAAGATCTTGAAGTTGTTTCTTTAGCTCAGAGTTTTCCGTTTCCAGTTCTTGAATCTAAAAAAGCAGGTAAACAGGTAGATTACTGTGCATTCGGTACAACTCCCTGTTTATCTGTGTAATCACTCACCACCAGCCTTTAGAGTCTTCTCTAGACAGCTGCTCTACCAGGTACCCAGGATTTGCTCAGAACTTGGTAGAGCAGCTTTCTCCTGTTTTGCACCCTGGTCATGGAATAACCTTCAAAACACACTACAGCTTAATGTCGTTGTCTGCCTGGGAGAGTTCAAAGCACAAATAGTGTAATTGCTATTCATAAGCTGGATTTTGTATTATGTTCAGTATTATTATCAGTTATCCATTGTCAGTTTTTAACATGCTTTAATGTATAATTTTGTAACTTCATAATGGTGTGCAATCTTGGTGAGGTCTCCCTCGAAAAAGAGATTTTAATCTCAAGGGACTTCCTGGTGGTCAAGGTAAAAAAAAAAATAAAAAAAAAACATACTAGAGCTGGGTATCAGCATTGATTATCCGATTCAATTTAGATTCACAGGGTCCTGATTAAATTGTATATTGATTCAATTATGCTTCATGGCCCTGGTTTCTAATTTGGTGAACTGAGTTTCCATAGTAGTTCAGCAGAAACTCAGCACAGAAAAAAGATTGAGTGAAAATCTTCACTCATCCACTGAAAAGGGCATAGATTAAAAGATTGGTTGTTAGATTTTAAGATCAAACTATTTGATATCAATATTTCTTCCTGGCCCTGATACAAATATATCCGACTTTGTCACCAGAAAAAAACATATTTTAACAATAACCTTTAAAACATTGCTGATCAAAGCTGTAGCATGCATACTAAAATGTATTTGAAGAAAATAATGTCTGGGTTGAGTTAAAAACACTCCACAACTTATGCTATGGAGCCAATGTGAGAAAAAAGCGGGCTGCTTTAGCCAGAGGCCACAATTTGAAACATACTCTTTTCTGTAAAGTTCCAATCTGTTTCCGCGTCTCCACATCTTTGCCACCGGATTCCAGGAACTTCTTGTATGCCAGGTCGAACGCCTGACCGATAGTTAAGGTTATCTCTTCTGCCTGGAACACAGGATCAACCAAAGAAAAACTCCTCTGTGACATTATTCATGGGAATAGTCATTATTGGAACCATTTTGATGGTTCCAGATAACTATTATGCCTCATTAGCTTGGAATATGTGGAATCAAAGCTTTTATTTACACTCAATGTGCATTTAATTAGCTTGGAAGCAACAGTTGTGATTGGAGGATCAAGAAAAGAGGGTGGGGCTTGATATAGGTACATTCTGAGATGGCCTGTCCATTAGCCTGGTGCTTCTCAACCTGTGGGTCACAACATGACTTTGAGGAGTTGTGAAAAAGATATGAAAAAACCCTTTATCATATAATCTTTGATATAGCAGCTTTTTTTCTTGTGAGATAATGAACACCCAAGTCTAAATCGCTGCCTCAAATTGTTAATCAAGTTAAATAGCTTGGAAAAGGAAAATAAAAGTCACTATTTGGTGTCAAAGTTCATCATTCTTTCAATGTTTGACTATGTTGGGGGGCCGTGAAGAGGTCAAAGTTCATTGTACTTTCTATGCTTGGTTATGTTGGGGGGGGGGGGGGGGCTGAAGAGGTCAAAGTTCATTGTTCTTTCTATGCTCTACTATGTTGGGGGGCCGTGAATACAGTACGTGCTGACTGGAGGTGTGTTTGTCAAACCCTTCTTGGTGAATGCTAGACATTGTTGTGGTCCTATAAAGCTATCAGCAGGGCAGCCATGTCTGGACACAGTCCACCAACCCAGTGTAATGTCTCACATGTTGATCAATGTAGAACATCATCAATATGCACAGGGACCACAACTATACCTTGATCTAAACATGATTCTACTTCATGGAAATAAGGCATAGTTTACTATAACAAACATGTTAAATGGTAGATCTGCTTTTGGCTTCTCTGCCCCTACAGTACCTAATGGAATACCCTGCAGGAAACTCATAAACTAGACATTCTAGTGTCTATGGGTCAGTTTAGAACCTTGATGACCAATCGGAGCACCACAATATGTAATCGTTTTAATTTATTTACATTTTTAAATATATATTTAGTTTAACCATCTGTAGTGTGGTAGAGAAAGGTTAACCTTCTGTAGTGTGGTAGTGAAAGGTTAACCTTCTGTAGTGTGGTAGTGAAAGTGTTATCCCTTTGTAGGGTGGTAGTGAAAGCGTTAACCCTTTGTAGTGTGGTAGTGAAAGCGTTGACCCTTTGTAGTGTGGTCGTGAAAGCGTTGACCCTTTGTAGTGTGGTCGTGAAAGGGTTAACCCTTTGTAGTGTGGTAGTGAAATGGTTAATTGTTCCAATTGCCTGTTGATTATGTATTCATCAAGCACTATGACACTTGTGAATGTAACATCTCTGCGACTGTGAATGAGTTTAACTACTCAGTGCAGTCTCAAAGCTGAGAACACTTACACATTTCTCACTGTCAAACACATAGCAGAGGTGTTTGTTGGACTCTGAATCCTTGCAGATGAATGTGAATATCCTTTTATCGGTTTTATCGTCTGCGCAGAAGGATATCCTATGCAGCTGACAGTTATACTGCACATCCTGAAAAACACAAGCTCGTATTTTAATAAATCCCTTTCATGCTCGGTGGTACAAAAAACGTGTCAGAAGGGAAATCAGCACATTTTACAATCAGAGCTGAAATATATAGTTGACTCACTTTCGTCTTGGGATCAAGTATCTTCACTCCATAAATGGAGATTTGCAATTCCACCTTTGGGGTCTTCTGCCCCTCTGACTTCTTGATATGTCTTTGAAACTGGCATGGGGAGAGATTGAAAATGTAAGCGGTTTTGTGATAATAATGCAAACAAAACACCCACCCTCTTTTCATGACAAAAGCACATGTTTCTGAATGTAAGAAATGTGGAATGCTGGTCATTATTGTCTCACAGCATGGTTTCTTAAACCTTTGGACATTTCTTTTGGTCAGGGACCCAAATGAGATTGTCTTTTTCACGTTGTGGGACCCATATGTTCATTGAAATATCACAAACATTACTACTATTGTTGTGTTGTGGACCCACCAGAAGAAGGCCTGTGAACCATTGTTGGGTTCCAAGCCATAGTCTTAAAGAAACCAGGATGCAAAGGATTATTCAATGCTGGGATTAAAACGGAATATAAACACTTGGTCGTTTTCATTAAATAAAATGGTGATTTGACCTACTTCACGGAATTCCATCACGGAGGAGAAAAGTTACACATAGTGTAGTTAGTAGATGGTTGAGCTTTGAGACGTGGGCAGTGGAAAAGGGAATGTGTTCCAAATGTTCTGGACACTGAAGTGAATGGACTGAATGGACGTCTTTTACAACAACAGGTAATAAGTCTCCTATGAAATCATGCAAGTAAAGCCTAGAGAGGAATGTATTCAGGAAAAGGCAGGGGCAGGGTTTCATGAGTGAATTTTTAAATGTTGGATGGTTCAACAGGCAGACACATCAGATTTCAAAGTACAACCTGGAGTTGTTTCACGTAATCAACTAAAATAACGTAAAAATGGCAACAAGTTGCAATTTGTAAAACAAAACTAGGGCTGTGTGTTTTCAAAAAGCTGTGAGTCAGAAACACAGATTGTAATCCAATTATGTATAGCTCTTTCAAGTGTAACAGAACACCTTGTTTGGCATCCACTTAAAACAAATCCAACTTGGCATCTTCTATGGCTCGGGTGCAAACTTAAAGGCCCATTTACAAGACTTGGCTGTGAATTTGGTTCCATAACTGAAACTGCAGCTCGTCAGTAATTAGTGATAGTGATTTAAAGGCTTGCTGGCTTAGCGTCAGCGAAGCGTCGAGAGACAAAGAGGAGTTGTCCTGGAGTTGTCCGCTGAGGGATCCGACCAACCCATCTAGTGCTAAGTATACCATATAAGTATAATCTTTCAATCCACTCTGAAAAATTGTCCTTTCCCTCCCACTCTGCTATTTCTCTACCTCCCTTCACCTTTCTCCCTGCCACCACAATGTGTGTCATACCTATATGCACAATCTGCTCCTCCAGAACAGAATCAACCCAGCCACGATAGTTTGCTAGCAACCCGGCTAATCTCTCCTACCCTCCTACAGCCACTAATATACCGGTCACAGTAGGGGGAGGCTTATGGAATCGTCAATCAGCAGTCAATAAAGCTGACTTCATTACTGCCTATGCCCATAGCCAGCTCCTGGCTCTAACTGAGACCTGGATAACCCCCAATAACTCATCAACACCTGCAGCCTTATCTACAAACTATAACTTCACTCACACACCTCAACCTTCCAGACGGGGTGGAGGCACTGGCCTCATGACATCTCCTTCATGGGCTACAAACTTAACACCACTCCCAGAACTGTCACTCTCCTCTCTCGAATATCATGCAGTATCTGTCTCTAATCCTTTCAATCTCACCATTGTTACACTCTATCGCCCTACAGGTCCGCTCAATCATTTCCCAGATGAGCTGGACATGCTTCTAAGATGGTAACCCCCTCCTTCTATTGGGCGACATCAACCTGCCTGACTCATCTCAGTCAGACACAGTGGTCGCCTTCCTACAATCCTTTGACCTGACTCCCACTCCCATGTCTCCCACCCACAAAGCAGGCAACTCCTTGGATCTCATATTTTCCCGTAACTCCAGCATCATTAACACCATGGTAACTCGCCTGCATGTATCTGACCATTCCTTCATATCCTTCTCACTAACTCTCATGCTTAACCGAAAGGCCTTCACCTCAACTGAAACCGTCTCACTCAGACGCAACCTGCCCTCCCTAACCCCCTCCACCCTCTCCTCTGACATACTATCTGCTCTACCTTTGAGTGACACCTTCTCTGCTCTCCCCACAGAGATGGCAACCGCCACCCTCCTCTCAGCCCTCGCAACCTCCTTCGACAAGCTCTGTCCCCTCGTTGAGAAACCTGCCAGCCGTTCCCCACCCAGTCCATGGCTGACGGATGCAGTGAGAGAACAAAGACAGGTCCTGAGAGTGGCTGAGAGGAAGTATAGAAAGTCACGCCTCACTGCTGACATCGACACATATCACAACCTCCTGTTAACATTCTCCAAAACCATTACTAATGCCAAATCTTCTTTCTTTCACCATAGGATCGAGGCCTCTGCCAAGAACCTTCGCAAACTGCATGCTACCATGTCCTCCCTCCTCACTCCCTCCCACCCCCTCATCTTTCTCTGCTGAAGACTTTGCGATCTTCTTTGAGGAAAAAGTGGAGAACATCCGCAGCTCCTTCTCCCAACCCATTCCAAATACTGAATTGAGAACCTCATCCTTCCCTCTGTCATCTTTCTCTCCCATTACAGAAGCCGAGACCCTGACACTGGTAACGTCGAACCGTCCGACTACATGCCAGCTGGACCAGCTACCCTCCCCACTCATCCAGACCATAGCACCAGACATCCTCCCATTCCTAACTTCAACCATCAACTCCTCCCTCAACTCGGGGGTGGTCCCCACCTCCCTAAAACAAGCCAGTCACACCGCTCATAAAAAAACCAACCCTGAACCCCACCGTCATAGGCAACTATCGTCCTGTCTCTCTTCTCTCCTTCCTTTCTAAAACACTTGAACGTGCTGTATCCAACCAACTTACTGCTTATCTCTTATAGAATGACCTCCTAGACCCTAATCAGCCAGGGTTCCGGACTGGACACTCCACAGAAACGGCCCTCATTGCGGTCACAGAGGCACTTCACTTAAAGTGAAGTGAAAGGCCTCTCCTCTGTCCTGATTCTCCTAGATCTATCTGCAGCCTTCGACACAGTTAACCATCAGATCCTCCTCGCTGCCCTCGCAGGAATGGGAGTGGCTGGCTCTGCCCTGACATGGCTGACATCATACCTCAATGACCGCTCCTACCAAGTGTCATGGAGAGGGACCATGTCGGCTACCCGCTCCCTGCGGACGGGTGTCCCCCAGGGCTCAGTCCTAGGACCCCTTCTCTTCTCCCTCTACACTAAATCACTGGGTAACATTATCACGTCTCATGCCTTCTCGTATCATTGTTATGCCGATGATACTCAACTCTTCATCTCCTTCCCTCCCTCAGATATCCACGTCTCTGAGTGGATATCGGCCTGTCTGTCCGACATCTCCGCCTGGATGACGACCAACCACCTCAAACTGAACCTAAGCAAAACAGAATTGCTCCACCTGCCGGACAAATCCTCCCCCCTGACCTACCTTTCCATCACAGTCGAGAATGCAGCTGTGACCGCGTCCCCGACTGCCAAGAACCTTGGTGTAGTCCTCGACGACCAGTTGAACTTCTCTGCTCACATCGCAGTGACAACCAGAACCTGCAGATTCCTCCTGAGCAACGTCAGAAGGATCCGCCCCTTCCTGACAAAAGAAGCCACCCAACTCCTCGTCCAATCAACAAGCTCCCGCCCTGACTACTACAACGCACTGCTTGCTGGCCTCCCGGCCACTGCCACCAAGCCTCTTCAACTCATTCAGAACGCAGCGGCCCGCCTGATCTCAAACCTACCGAAGTCGGCCCATGTCACCCCACTTCTTAGGGACCTGCACTGGCTCCCCATTGCTGCACGAATCCGCTTCAAGGCCCTCGACCTGGTAGACCATGCGGCAAAGGGAACCGCTCCCGCCTATCTCCGGTCAATGGTCTCTAACTACACACCCTCAAGACCCCTACGCTCTGCATCTTCTGGCCGCCTCAGACCTACTCCTATCCGAGCTCCGGGAGGGTCATCAAAGAGAAGTCGCCTATTCTCAGTCCTTGCCCACAATGGTGGAATGAACTACCCACCCCAGTTAGGACAGCCGAAACCCGTACAATCTTAAGCGGTCGACTAAAGACTCACTTCTTCAACCATTATCTAAAAAAAAAAAAAAAAAAAAAAAAAAATCTAACCCTAACTAACCTTACTGTCATGCACTTATAAATAAACTACTGTCCTAATAAACTAACCTACACTGTAGCACTCAACACTTTAATGAACATTGTTACTCAGCTGCTAGAGTTGTGCCCTTCCTGATGACTTGTCGTACAGAACTTGTAAGTCGCTTACTCGCTTTGGATAAAAGCGTCAGCTAAATCACTAAATGCAAATGTAAATGTAAGAAAATGTTGACAATCATCAAATTGAGGAAGCTCTAAAGATGCCATACATCATTTGATATGAAATCCAATCTGGAAATGTCCTTGTGAGACATCTGCTATATAGCCCTATGATTGAATTCCATTCCAAATGCATTTAGTCCAGTGTGGGGTTCACTAGGGATGCACGATATTGATTTTTTGACACCGATACCGATATCGATAACTTTATGCTCCTCAGGCCGATAACCGATATCGATAACTGATATTTATTGTATTATAATCTTTTTTCTTAATGTATATATTATTTTTTTTATCAAATTTTTTTTTTCAACATGAAACAAAACATATCACAATACAATAATAATACATAAAAAGACTTCCCAGGACAATAACTTAACACCAACTTAAATGTGACCTAACCAGACAACAGAAACAAAAGCCAAGACAACAGTATTGACTGATAAAGTGACCATATTTATTTTTCCAAATGAAAATTCACAATCCGTCAACAACTTATAATTAGGGATGGGTATCGTTAGGATTTTATCGATACTACTACTCTTATCGATACTGCTTAACGGTTCGGTACTTTATCGATACTCTTATCGGTTCTTTTTGGTTCTTTTTTTGCAAGAAAAAAAGACAATTAATTAAGAACAGAATCAACATTGCTTTATTATTTATAAATACAACTTTATAAATAAGTATTATAAATAAATATAATTTCTTCAGCAACAGCAGCAGCAATGTTCTTTTATATAACTTTATAAATAAATATAATAAATTAATATAATTTCTTCAGCAACAGCAGCAACAATGTTTTAAATGTGTCTGACTCTGAATTATAGACTTTTTATAATAAACAACAAATGCAAAAGGCTAACAGAACTGTGACACTGGTTCACCCTATCCTCTGTCATCCTTCCTCTAGCTGCTAGGGATAAAGGACTTTGGGTGGTGGAGGGAGGTAGAGGGAGGATGTGGTGGCCCTGGGCTCACTGGCCTGGGACATAGTGGCTGACGCCTCAGCTTGACAATCTATAAAAAGTTTAGATTGTAGTATTTGTAGCTAAACAATTGTTTTGTTTATTAGCCTATTTGTAATAATTCGTTATTAGCCTAGGCAACTCCGTATCTTGGCTTACGGTTACGGCTGCAGTGGATGCAGATGGAACACTGCGCGCAAGGCAGTCGAATACGCGCATTTCTGCACACTAATATCATGTTTTGCCAACAGATGTTTTGATAAATTGATTTGCTCGTATTGCCACCCTTACTGGCAAATGTTTTGTTGCACTTGTGGCAACGTGCATTGTCGGCATTGACCCTTGTAAAGTATATCCATACTTTAGAACGCTTCGCTCTATCCGCCATGATCACGACTCAGTGCATGCAGAGCTGCTGTCTGTGTGCAGAGCGCTATAGCACGGGGCGTCGGGGACTTTCATTAAGGAGTACCCGTATGTAGTACCCGGATGTCTATGTGTAGCACTAGCGAGCGACTCGCGAGGAGTGTGTGTAATAATTGACTCGCTGGCTGCGGCTCGCTTCTCGTGCAGAGACAGAGAGGATCGTTCGCAACTTTTAAATAATAATAATAATAATAATAATTTCTCTAGAGTATCGATAGCAGTACCGAGGACGTCAGAGCTTATAAATACTCCGGTATTTTCTAATATAGTACCGGTTCCCGTTTAAAACCGGGGTCCGGGGGGCATCCCTACTTATAATACATCCAACCTAAGACGCTCAAAGCTTTTTGTTCTTCTTTTTTCAAAGCGGAGCCTTGAAAAAAAGGCTTTGAGTGGACACATCACCACCACAACAAGTCACCTGCAACAAGCTAGAAGCTAGAAGCTAGAACCTAGAAGCTAGAAGCTAGAAGCTGCTGTGAATCCAAAGCCAGCTATTGACGAGTCGTTTGCTAAATGAAAGAAGTTTGACAGAAATGACCCAAGGGCTCAAGCCGCTAGCTTTTAAGCAGTCCTTGGTGGTGCAAATTAACCTGGCTACTATGGAGCAATAAGTGACTGCGTTCAACCGAGGGTTGCATCACAGCCATGGAAGGGGCTAGCTTTGCTTAGCTCCTCGCGTCGTCGTAGGCTTCTAAGTTAACACAATAACACACCATCGTAGCGGTGGTGATGCCGCAGGTGACCCGTCAGGCTGGATGTATTACAAGTTGTTGCCCTTTTCCCTCCTTGTGGAACTTCTCCATTGCATTTATTACAAATAGCAAGCGATCTTTTTCCTCTGAAATTCCGAGTACCGACGCGGCCATCTTTGTTTTTAACGTCAGCGCTGATTCAGAAACTTACGTGCCTACGTCACAGCCAAGAAAGGGAGCGCTCGATTTGTGTAAAACGCCCTGTTCTTAAACCACACGCTGTCAGTCGTACCACAGTACTGGCAAAACGGGATGAGCCTACAGTCAAAACAAACGCACTTCATTCCAATTCACCCACACAGCATTTTCTTTTACCAAAAAATATATTATATTATCGGAGCTATTAATAACGTTATCGGGTTTATCGGGATGACGTCATAATTGCTGATATCGGCCCGATAATTATCGGCCCGATAATTATCGTGCATCCCTAGGGTTCACCAGGCAGGAAGAATGGGAACCATCCCAAGACCGGGTTTACCTTGGTCTGACTTCAACACTTAAAATAATTTAGGGGCGAGAAACAGAAACGTGCAAAGAGCCACAGAGAAAAGAGAGTTTTATCAAAATGGTCATCTGGCAATGGGGTCTGGTACATGTTCTAGTTTGCAGACATGTTGAAAGGAACCTTGAATTTTTACTGCGAGTACTGCACTCAGGTTTTAAACGGTCAATATTTGTATTGTTATTACCTGCATTGCGTTCACCCTTTTTCTTATTCTCTGCATTGCTTTCATTCTGTCTATGGTCCTTTTATGTCTATTTTACTGCTGTGAATCACTTTGGGCTGCAACTCTCTTATGAAAGGTGCTATACAAATAAACTTTTGTTATCGGGACCTGTATAGGTTATTATTACACTACAGTTCAGATATACCTTGTCTTTTTCAAGCTTTTCAAAAGTCTGTCTCAAATATCATCGTTTTCCTCCTACACCATGTTGAAAAGCACAGACACATAGAATTGGGTCTATTCCAATACCAGCCTATGCAAGAAAAACTAACCACGGTGCCTGCTCACCGACTGGCCAGATCTAACGTAACGCAACTAAAGGAGGAAGTATCGACTGGGAAAACAAGCTCCCCCTGCAAATGGCCTCACAGATTGGCCTGCTGGCGTGGGAGAGTGAAGAGAGAAGCCACAGGCAGGAGAGCAGGGCCACACACCCAAACGGCTCAGGGACAATTGAACCACACGTTCCGTTTCTTGCACTGCTTTCAAGGTGCCGTCAATCATTTGTGTGTCCACTGTGATGGGGGAAAGGACCCCATTGGAGCAAGAAGTGTATGGGGACGACATGTGTTGTAACGTGGTTGATTATGCACATTTACAAACCCATTGGAAATACACTCCACACAAGTTAAAATACAACTTGCAACTTGATTCAATTTCTGGACTGGATACGATTGTGGTATTTTAACAATGGAAGGTCAAGTGTGTGTGTGTGTGTGTGTGTGTGTGTGTGTGTGTGTGTGTGTGTGTGTGTGTGTGTGTGTGTGTGTGTGTGTGTGTGTGTGTGTGTGTGTGCGTGTGTGTGTGTGTGTGTGTGTGTGTGTGTGTGTGTGTGTGTGTGTGTGTGTGTGTGTGTGTGTTAGGGCTGTCAATTGTCCCTAAGAATAACATTTGAATATGAATAGGCTGAAAAAAAAAATATGCAAATGACATTAAAATATTAACAATAACATTTGCATATTATTACCACATCAAAGCAGGTGTAAAAGCGTAAAATTACCAAGTTCATTGTGCATAGTATTTGCTATCAAGAGGTGGTACCAATAGGGAACTATCATTAGGCATTGGGCTGTACTTTGTAACAGCCATTTATTGACTTGTATTACAGGCAAAAAAATTCAAATCACAAAAATAACCAGTGATGCATTTTCAGATCACCTTATCAACAATCATTATTATATATTTTTTTACATTCAACTATGAGTTTGGTATTCCAATTCTGGTCCTGCTGCCCCGATTGGCGCTTTCTCTGGTTCCACCTCCAACCGGGCCAATCAGCATCCGTTACTAAGCAGAGTCTACTTACACCTATCCGCTCTGACTCTGACGACCAGAAATAGTTAACGCCTGGACGCGTGTTGCTTTCTAACAGCGGAGGAGTGCAAGAATGTGACAATGTGACCATGTGACCGCGGCAGCGCGAGAGAGCGGCAGTGCGGAAATAGCCTGTCTATTGCCATTCTCTAAGACAAACGCTAACCTTAACCAGCTCCTTAACAGCGCCTAAACTTAACCGTTCTAACCTTAACCAACTCCGAAACCATGCCTAACCTTAACCTTAACCTTAACCATGCCTAACCTTAACCTTAACTGTTACAAAGGATCAGATTAAACCGAATATATATATTTATTGATTGATATATATTGCATAGTATTTGTATATCGTTTGATATCCCTTGTATATTCCTTGTACATATACACGGAATATCCCTTTAGCCTACTACAGACCATAATATTTCATTGTCCTATTGGACAGCGGTCCACAGGCGCCAGAGCCATGCCTCCGGAGTCAGGTTCAAAGTCACCGTCAAGACATGTCTGTGCATGCCCGGCCTTGCCCAGGGATACGAGACAGAAATGTCGTTGGCACTAGTTTGTTCACCGTGCATATAAATATGGCGCAGGTGAATACAGAAGCGCTTAGTCTAAGAGTTACCCAATAAGTTGAAGCCTCACCCACGATACTCCGTGCGGTGAAGTATGGCCTGTTTGGCCCCAGAATAGAGCATTGAGACCGCGTGCGAATTAATAACTGAATTGTCAGAGTTTGGCGCTATACCGTCGAGTGCGACATATTTCTATTAAGTCAGTAATAGTCTATTTGTGTATAGTGTATCGTGCGGCTAAAGTTCTACAGTGACCAGCATCACCAACGCTTCCTCGTACCAGCTAGAGTTCTTATCCAGGCTGGGCTGCTTTCATGGCGCTTTCACCCGAGGAGACCTAGACGAGAACCGTGTGGACATGTACACTGGATTAATCTACCCGACGACTACATAGCCCTTTGCGGCTGGATTATATTTGTTTTGGTCCTGTGATTTATGGAGCGGAGAATCGCCGACGCCTGCACGTGTTGGATTTACCCTGTGAGGAGCCAAGTCGAGTCCGCGCCTCAGAGAGCCTGAGGCCGGCTAGCTTTCTTCACTGTGGAGCTACAGTCTACGGAGAACAGCTGTATTCGTCTGTGGATCAAGAGGCTATTGCACCGTCTCCTGTACTTGGAGTCTCCTTAGTCATCGTTGACCAGACTCTCTACTACCGACAGATCCTCTACCCCTGCTGGCTTACAACCAGGGGGACCCTTCCAGTATCTCCCGCTATATATTACTAGTGTACCATAGATATAATTCCCTAAGATTCAGGTTGTATAATTACCTCCTGCGTAACCAGAGAATGGACATTCATTGTTGATTTGCCTACGCACATTCCTTTGCCTTACAAGTGCATTCAAAGTATAATAGAGAAGTATTATGTACCTTTTGCTGCAATAAATACTTAAAGACAACTTTGTGTAGAACCGGTTCATTGTGGGAAGTGTTCATTATATTTATATATCATGTACTGTATGGCCAGTAATTAAAGTACATAAAGCGGTAGTGGTTTAATGATACCATACTTATCAATACAGTCAGGGAATTGTACCCCTCAGTTACAATTGGTCCTTCGAGCCGGATGGTAACTAGTGTAATATTAATATAGTGGTATTAATATTGACATGGCCTATGATGAACACTCCACAAAACGGTTCTCCTAAAGTAGATCGCCCGCAGCGTAGACGGCAGACACCTCAGTACTTAGAGGATTACGTTGCCAATATACTACCTAGCCTTCTACAGACGGTAAACGCGGAAAAAGTAGATAGTAAAATGATGTCCGACCCTATCGCCCAGGCTACCCCGCCAATAGAGGCCCTAGTGGGTTCTAACGTAACTGACCAAGCTCACGGTAGGGACCAGGAGGGACCTGACACGACTTTACCCCCCGCCAAGACCGAAGAAGTAGTCCCCGGAGAGCTCCAGGATAAAGACAGCCCTCCAGGGATGGAACTCTACCCGCTACAAGAAGAGGAGAGCACCCCGGAGATGGATCTCCAGGACTCGCCACAGGAGAACAGATCTCCAACAAGTACTGCCAGGAGCGGATCACCTCAACCAGCGTCTTCCCCCAGCGAGGCGGACAAGATGCTGGCACAGGCATTCCTCGCCAGCCTAGCAGCCTCAACAGAGCGCGATCGACTCCAAGCACAGACGCTTAGTGAGCGCGAACATTCTTCCATGGAAAGAGAACGCCTTCAGGCGCAGCAACGGAGCGAAGAAGATCGTATACGTCTAGAGATTAGACGCCTTCAGACGGAAGAGAATATGGCAAGGGACCGGGCCGAAGCCCAGCGCGCCGCTGCCGGTGCCCAAAGAGAAGCAGAGCGCGACCTCGCTCTCACCAAGCGCGAAGCCGAGCGCGACCGATTACAAGCGCAGATAATGGAGCAGCTGATCACCAGGGCAACACCCCCTCCCTCCGCACGGGGTTCCAGGGCCTCGTCAAGACAAGGGTCAAGGGCACCCTCCCCTACCCGATCAAGCGACCCTGAGCCCGACCACCAGAGAGAGCCTATACCCCCCTCCGAACTCCTTCCCCGACCGGTCCACGCGAGACCCAGCTACAAGGAAGAAACGGTCTACACCGCGGAGAGGCTAAATAGACGACTACAGGATCTAGAGGACCTGCCAGAGGAAGAAGAAGAGGGAGAGGAGGAGAGTCAAGCCCGACAGCAGCACAGTACTCCACAGGACCAGGAGGTCCAGTACAGCCAAGGCTCTACCCCCGCAGCTCTGCGCTACAGACCCCCGACTCAATTCACGGGTGAGCTTGACGCACGACCAGCCCCGAGGAATAGCACCTGGATACGCGGGCCATGGTACCCAGCAGGTACCAGCCCACCAAGAGGCGTAAGAGGAGACTCGCCTAGGAGGCCTCTCTTCCAACGCTCACCGATGTGCCAGCCATCCATGGCATCATACATTGGCACACCGACGTTTCCGGACTTCACCCACGAGAACAGAGCACAGTACACGGAGCTACGAATGTGCTTAGAGACAATGATGTCCGATGTAGCTGATGAACCGTACAAGTATGCTATCCTACTGAAGCACCTCAAGGTGCCCCGAGCGCACAATATAGCGCTGGCCTATGCCACCTCTACTACCCCATACACAGCGGCTCTAGCAGCACTCGACCAAAGATATGGACGCATATGGGACTACGTAATACAAGAGATAAGGCATATTGACCGCCTACCCCCAGCCACAGACAATCGCTCACTAGATGACCTGTCTATCAAGGTACAATCCCTGGTAGGGATGCTGGGGGCGCAAAGAGAAAAGGGTATGCACGAACTGTACGCGAACTCTAATGTCGAGAGGATTTTAGAGAAGCTTCCGCCCGCCCGACAGGAGCGCTTCAGGCGGCAAAGGGACCACCGTGATCCTAACGGTCCCGAGCCATCCCTCCTAGACCTAGCCAACTTCCTGGCGAGAGAAGTCAACAGCCTACGGTTGGATACGTTCATGCGGAGCACCCCAAGCTCCAGAGAGGGACCTAGGAGAGCAAACGATGGCCGAAGATTGGTGACCGTCATGCACCAATCAGAATCAGTACCGAGCAGCAAGAACCACAGTACCCCCTCGATGAAAGAGAAGTGGAAGATGGTGTGCCCGTACTGCGAAAAGGAACACTGGTTGTCACAATGTGACACGTTCAAGAAGATGACCGCCGACGAGGTGAGTCAATGGATAAAGTCCAACCGACGCTGTTACCGATGTGCGCGCAGTCACATGGCAGCTGATTGCCGCTTAAAGAAGAGGTGTAATCGGTGTGACGGAGCCCACCTAGATGTCCTACACGACAGTAACAGAAGAAAGCCTGCACCCTCAAGCAGCACAAAGGCAAGTGTTATGTACATTGACCCCGCCAGCAGCGGGGGCGCCCGGGTGCTCTTAAAGGTGGTCCGCGTAACACTGAGTTACCAAGATAAGGTCATGGACACTTACGCCGTCCTTGACGACGGGTCAGAGAAGACCCTTCTCCTCGCATCCGCTGCGGCCCAGCTGGGGCTGCGGGGGAGCGAAAACCAGATGACGATTCGGACAATAAGAAGAGATCTAAAGACGATAAAGGGCGAGAATGTCTCCTTCACTATCGCAGCAAGCGGGCAGCCAGAGAGACGGTATAGGATTACTAATGCTTTCACCAGCCAAGAAATAGGCCTGTCGCAGTACACCTACCCCATCGCCAAGCTGATGGATAAATATGTGCACCTGCGTCAACTACCTATACCGCTCATAGACGGTGCCACCCCGACCCTGCTGATAGGCTCCGACCATGCAGACCTCATCGTCCCGATTGACCGGGTCCACACAGGGCCCAGAGGCTGTCCTGCAGCAGTCGAGACCCGCCTAGGATGGACATTACAAGGCCCCCTCGCTAAGTCTCTTAACCGAACAGCAGCCACTAACTGCCTCCACTCCAGAGTGACAGAAGAAGACACCACCCTCCTACAGCATGTCGAGAGGCTATGGACACTAGAGACAATGCCCTTTAAGAACGAAAAGAAAGACATTCGTTCCAAGGAAGAGATTTACGCTATAGCACTCCTCGAGCAGGGGACAAAGAGAGTCAAAGTCAACGGAGTGATGAGATACGCAACTCCACTCCTGAGGCGAGAGGGTATGCCTACCTTCCACGCCCCAAAAGAAGCGACGGAGCGGTATCTATTGAACACAGAGCGGCGCCTAGCCAGAGACCCCGCTCAAGAGACTGTGTACCGCGCTGAGATTAACAAGCTAATCACAGCGGGACACATAAAGAAAATTGACATTAAAGAGGCCGATCAGACGACCGAATCATGGTACGTGCCGCACCACAAAGTCCACCACAACGGCAAGGATCGTATTGTGTTCAACTGCAGCTACCAGATCGGATCACAAAATCTGAATAAAGAGCTCTTGCCCGGCCCAACACTCGGCCCCTCTCTACTAGGCGTGTTACTACGTTTCCGCCAAGACAAGGTGGCCATCAGCGGCGACATCAAAGGGATGTTCCTGCAGGTGAGACTAGTGGAGGAGGACAAGCCCCTGCTGCGGTTCCTATGGAGAGAGAGGATCGGGGATGAGCAACCAGCCATCTATCAATGGGAAGTCCTCCCTTTCGGAACCACATGCAGCCCATGCTGTGCTACGTTTGCACTGCAAAAACACGTCGCAGAGGACCCAGCAGCTGATGAAGAGGTCCGACAAAGTGTAGGAAATAGTTTCTACGTGGACAACTGTCTGCAAAGCGTCTCAACGCCAGAAGAAGCCGAGGCCCTTCTACTCAAGCTCCGCGCCTCCCTGATCAAAGGCGGCTTTGATCTCAGGCAGTGGGCCAGCAGCGACCCGCAAGTATTGCGCAGCCTCTCCCCCGAGGACAAGGCAGCAAGCAGCGAGACCTGGATGGCGACCATCCCAGGAGAAGCCCAAGAAATGACATTAGGACTAGTCTGGCGCTTCAAAACAGACTCGCTCCATTATAAACACACACCCCTGACCAAGGAGCAGGGAAGGTCGACTGCACTACCGACCACCAGACGGAGTGTATACAGAACACTCGCCAGACAATATGACCCGTTGGGATGTATTCTACCTTACACCACCAGGGCAAAGATGATTGTAAGAGCGTTATGGGACAAGGACCAGGGCTGGGACGACCCCATACCCGAACACCTTGCATCCACATGGAGAGAGTGGGAGACGGAACTCAGCTCACTCCCAGGTGTCAACATACGCCGCAGCTACTTCCCACCCACAGTGAGGCCGGAGACGTGCCAGATGGATCTGCACGTCTTCAGCGACGCCTCCGAAGTAGCCTACGGTTCGGTGGCCTACTTGCGTGCCCGAGAGGAGGGAGGAGAAATACATACTGCTTTCATCCTGGCTCGCTCAAGAATAGCCCCACGAAAGCAACAATCTATCCCGCGTCTAGAGCTCTGCGCAGCCCTAGCACGTTAATCCAACGTGAACTCACCATTCCGGTGCAAAGAACAATCTTGTGGTCAGTACTCACATGGATCCGGTCTGATTCGTGCAGATACAAGGTCTTCGTGGGAGTCAGAGTCACAGAGATTCAAGATTTAACAGAAGTAGCAAGCTGGAGGTATGTGGACACAAAACACAACCCAGCTGACGTCATCACCCGGGGAATGTCCCTGGATGACCTCACCCGTCACAACCTATACAGTGACGGGCCAGAGTTCCTCAAGCTCCCGGAAGAAGAGTGGCCTACACCCACCCCACGGGAAGCGAGTAAAGAGGAGGCCGAAAACAAGAAATCTATGTTCTGTGGATTGAACACACTCGTCTCCACAGACCCCGACATAGACGATTGCCTCACCCTAGAGAGTGCGCAGCTAAAGACATTCCTGTGGCACCACCCAGAGGTTCAGCTCACTACTGACATTACAGCAGCTGACTACGAAGAAGCAGAACTTCTTCTACTACAACGAGCCCAGAGAGACTCGTTCCCCGATGAGCTAGACTGTCTACAGGGAGCAAAGCCCGTCCCATCAGACAGCAGACTGCTCCACCTAGCCCCCGAGAGAGACGCCCATGGTCTCATCAGAGTGGGTGGTCGTCTGCGGAGAGCTCCAGACTTACCGGATGACGTCAAGTACCCGATAGTCTTAAACAGCCGACACAAGGTCACAGAGCTGATCATAAAGAAATACGACGAGGATGTGCATCACGCCGGGGCAGAGAGAGTCTTCGCGGAGATCAGACGTCGTTATTGGATACTGCAAGGGAGAGAAGCAGTGCGGCGCTTCCAGCGAACCTGTCTAGACTGTCGTAAGTGGCGAGCGCAGCCCAGTATACCCCGGATGGCTGACCTACCTCCCTGTCGCCTCCGACTCGGCGACAAGCCTTTTCACTCCACCGGTATGGACTGTTTCGGCCCGCTGTATATAAAGAAAGGAAGAGGAACCGAGAAGCGGTGGGGTATTGTATTCAAATGCATGACCACCCGAGCGATGCATATAGAACTCCTTCCAACCATGAGCACAGACTCATTCCTTATGGCCTTCCGAAGATTCACATCGCGGAAAGGCAAACCGTCTATATTATTGTCTGATCACGGGACAAACTTCAAAGGCGGAGAAAGAGAGCTGAGAGAGAGCTTCCAAGCTATGGGCCCAGAACTTAAGACCCACCTCGCTCCATCCCAGATTGACTTCCAGTTTAATCCCCCGAACGCACCTCACTTCGGTGGAACTTGGGAACGAGAAGTACGTTCAATAAAGACAGCCCTGTACGCCGTGCTTGGGGCCCAGACCGTGGCAGAAGAAGTCCTAATGACAGTCCTCACGGAAATCGAGGGAGTATTGAACTCAAAGCCCCTCGGTTACGTCTCAAGTGATGTAGCAGATGTCGACCCAGTCACCCCCAACACACTCTTGATGGGGTGGCTGGACCCCGCGCTACCACAGACAATGTACAGGCCTGAAAAAGCGAACGACCGAAGAATGTGGAGGTACAGTCAAGTATTGGCTGACAAGTTTTGGAACAGCTTCCTACTCCACTATCTACCGTCTCTACAGACCCGCCAGAAATGGGTGAAAGAGAGAGACAATTTGACAGAAGGAACAGTCGTCATGATTATCGACCAGTCACTACCCCGAGCTATGTGGCCGGCTGGCCGCGTAAGCAAAGTGATCACCGGTGCCGACGGAAAGGTCGGAGCAGCCGAAGTGCTCGTCCAAGGACGGATCTACACCCGACCCGTGGCGAGGCTAATAGAACTGCCAAGGCTCCCCGATACTATCGATGACGACCATGACCCCATGACTTTGTGAACTGACCGACCCCTCACAACAGACATTGAGTAGTGGACAGTGCGGTTAATCTGTCTCTGCTTAGCTAATTAGGTGGGACTAATTAGGGGGCGGCTGTTACAAAGGATCAGATTAAACCGAATATATATATTTATTGATTGATATATATTGCATAGTATTTGTATATCGTTTGATATCCCTTGTATATTCCTTGTACATATACACGGAATATCCCTTTAGCCTACTACAGACCATAATATTTCATTCTCCTATTGGACAGCGGTCCACAGGCGCCAGAGCCATGCCTCCGGAGTCAGGTTCAAAGTCACCGTCAAGACATGTCTGTGCATGCCCGGCCTTGCCCAGGGATACGAGACAGAAATGTCGTTGGCACTAGTTTGTTCACCGTGCATATAAATATGACGCAGGTGAATACAGAAGCGCTTAGTCTAAGAGTTACCCAATAAGTTGAAGCCTCACCCACGATACTCCGTGCGGTGAAGTATGGCCTGTTTGGCCCCAGAATAGAGCATTGAGACCGCGTGCGAATTAATAACTGAATTGTCAGAGTTTGGCGCTATACCGTCGAGTGTGACATATTTCTATTAAGTCAGTAATAGTCTATTTGTGTATAGTGTATCGTGCGGCTAAAGTTCTACAGTGACCAGCATCACCAACGCTTCCTCGTACCAGCTAGAGTTCTTATCCAGGCTGGGCTGCTTTCATGGCGCTTTCACCCGAGGAGACCTAGACGAGAACCGTGTGGACATGTACACTGGATTAATCTACCCGACGACTACATAGCCCTTTGCGGCTGGATTATATTTGTTTTGGTCCTGTGATTTATGGAGCGGAGAATCGCCGACGCCTGCACGTGTTGGATTTACCCTGTGAGGAGCCAAGTCGAGTCCGCGCCTCAGAGAGCCTGAGGCCGGCTAGCTTTCTTCACTGTGGAGCTACAGTCTACAGAGAACAGCTGTATTCGTCTGTGGATCAAGAGGCTATTGCACCGTCTCCTGTACTTGGAGTCTCCTTAGTCATCGTTGACCAGACTCTCTACTACCGACAGATCCTCTACCCCTGCTGGCTTACAACCAGGGGGACCCTTCCAGTATCTCCCGCTATATATTACTAGTGTACCATAGATATAATTCCCTAAGATTCAGGTTGTATAATTACCTCCTGCGTAACCAGAGAATGGACATTCATTGTTGATTTGCCTACGCACATTCCTTTGCCTTACAAGTGCATTCAAAGTATAATAGAGAAGTATTATGTACCTTTTGCTGCAATAAATACTTAAAGACAACTTTGTGTAGAACCGGTTCATTGTGGGAAGTGTTCATTATATTTATATATCATGTACTGTATGGCCAGTAATTAAAGTACATAAAGCGGTAGTGGTTTAATGATACCATACTTATCAATACAGTCAGGGAATTGTACCCCTCAGTTACATTAACCATAGAAAGAATATTGCCATTCTCTAAGACAAACTCTAACCTTAACCAGCTCCTTAACAGCGCCTAAACTTAACCGTTCTAACCTTAACCAACTCCGAAACAATGCCTAACCTTAACCTTAACCATAACCATGCCTAACCTTAACCGGCGAAAGAATACACGTTAAAAAAAAATGTTGATGGGATTCGAACTTGTCAACAACGGACCGCAGGACCGCTGCGCTGCCAGGTGAGCTGAGCTTCGAATGAAAATCATGGCGGATTAGGGCTACATAATGCCGCAAGCTCTGCCGCTCCGCTCCGCAAGCTCTGCCGCTCCGCTCCGCAGCTCTGCCGCTCCGCTCTGCGGTTGCCGTGCCTGCCGTGGGGCATGTCGCAGCCAATCAGGGAAAATGCGGAAGCAACGGCAGCACTGCTCCGCTGTTAATAAGCAATAGGCCGCCTGGACGCGGCCAGACGGTGGAAGCACTTTCAGACTGAATAATGAAGTGAAGCGGACCCAACGCAGTTACTGCTGCTGTTTCGTATGCAGGACTGTACCTTTAGTTTTCTGACTGCATCCTTTACCACTTCCGTGCCTTTCGGTGCTTCAACTTCCGTGTTTCCCAGGAACTGAAGAAAAAAATAAAATAAAGAAAATCCATCAGTGATATGACTAGTCCCGGGACAGAACTATGATCGAGGCATAAACACAGGCAATAAAGGATGCGTGGAGGACAGCAAGTCAGTTAACAGTCGTAAACATGCCCTTTATATTAGGAGATGCAAAGGAATCATTTCACTGCAGAAGCGTAAATCAAGTATGGGACTTCGGTAAACATTGGGATGTCTTTTTATCTGTCATATTTTAATAGTGAGGACGGATACATGTAGTTGATGAAAAACCATAAATCACCAACTCCTAAACCATAAATCAGATATGTGAAGGAATACTGCATTGGTCTTCACATTTATCAAAAACTAAAATGTTTTATTTTATCAACAGATTAGAATTAGCGCCACAAACGCAGATTAGAACATTCATTATAATGACCTTGCATTTGTGTTTTTTCCCTAATCAAGAGGTTAAAATTAATATAGATTGCATTTTGTGTTCGCTCACATGTTTTCTCAGGAGACATGAGCGAGTTATGTTCAATAGCTCCGTGACATGCACCGAAGTATGGGAGGAACACACATGACAGCAGGCTGGCACACATGCACGTTGATACACGTGTGCACACACACAGACAGACTTTAGATGGAGCAGCACTTCTGCCTGTCTCCAACAGATGGAGCCATTAACCTTTGGGCCTAAACATGGCGCTTTCCATCTGGCGCAGCAGAACAGAAATAATGGTTCTGGTTAGACACTGCATCAACAGGCCTGGGAAGTCTACACTCTAATAGCCTGTTTTAGTGCCTCCTGCGCTTCACTTGTACAGACTGTTCCAATATCAGAGCTCATAAAACACGTTAGGGTCAGACCCTCAACTGCAGAGGTGGAAACAAAACAACAATTTGCCTTGTGGGACAAAAGTGCTGCCTTCCCACGATAAGATCGAATGCAAGTTAAAGGTCTGACCTGGAACATCACGGTTGGCTTTGTCTGTGTCTATTTTATTTGTAAAGCTCCCCCCGTCTTAAAAGATGATGTTGTGGAGATGGTGTTTCTGTGCCGCATCAGCTATGGCCAGTAGCAAGTTAGAGATTTATCCAGAGACCTCGCAGAGGGAATATATCCAGGGCAGTTTTTAGCCACCCGTGACAGTGACCTCCCACTATTTCATTTATGCTTGCTTACCTGCTTAAAGGAGGAACATCACCCATTTTAAGAATTCATGAAGCCTATGGCCTTCTTCCTGTGCCCTGACTGACGGTTCAGTCAGTATTTGGAAACATGCACCACTATCTCCTGAAGCGAGACATCAATTCATATTAAGTTGAATTCTCAAGAGTTCTCCCTCTGGTTTCTAGTGTTCGGAGAGAGTGGCGCATATTGAGACATATTGACTGAACTGTCGAGGAGGCACAGGAATAACATACTGAACTGTCCAGAGTCACAGGAAGAACATACTGACTGAACTGTCCAGGGGGCACAGGAATAACATACTGACTGAACTGTCCAGGGGGCACAGGAATAACATACTGAACTGAACTGTCGAGGAGGCACAGGAATAACATACTGAATTGTCCAGAGGCACAGGAATAACATACTGAACTGCCCAGGGGCACAGGAATAACATGCTGACTGAACTATCCACAGGGTACAGGAATAACATACTGACTGAACTATCCACGGGGCACAGGAATAACATACTGACTGAACTTTCCAGGGGGCACAGGGATAACATGTGAATTCTTAAAATGGGGTGGCATTCCCCTACATACCAGGCAGCCATAGGCAAACATGTAACAGTATTTGACTGATAGACAGTAGCTGTTAATTATTTAATTCTTGCACACAAGGCATCAAATCCTTCAGACAATAGAATGGTAAATGGACTGCATTTATATAGCGCTTTTATCCAAAGCGCTTTACAACTCATGCCTCACATTCACCCATTCACTCAAACATTCACACACTAACGGTGGAGCAACCATGCAAGGTGCCAACCTGCTCATCGGGAGCAATTAGTGTTTTGCTCAAGGACACTTCGACTGGGTGTGAATTGAACCAGGAAACCAGTTACCAGACAACCGCTCTACCTCCTGAACCACAGTCACCCCCAATGAACTGTATAGCCTACAGTAACTACATCTCATAGGTTTTAAGATTAGCTAAAGACTTGAAAGCTGGAATAATGTGTACACATTCATTGTAAAATCGAGTAGAGGTTGTGTTATTTTACATGACGTTTTACATGCACGTGACAAATGAATTGGATTGAAAAAAACAACAAAGCACGTTCATCAAAGGCTTGCAGACAGTGTTTTATCACTGCTTTGATATCTATAGTACATTGCTGTGAACTGACCTTTAATATGCATATTTCATTGTGATATTCAATGCAGCTGGATTGGAGCTGACGCCACCAAAACACAAAATGGTGCTTTATGTCCCCATCAATAAAACTGGAAGATGGATGTAGTTCTGACACAAACATGTCAGTGCGCCCCATTCGTGCTTAAGGACATGTCGGATGCGAGGAACGTATGCAAGCTAGGTCTTGGAGAGAGACCACACTGATGGAGAACTGAACGGAGCGACACTCGTTCCCGACCACTGCACGCTCTTGGATTGGGGAGGTTGCAGCCTGGGGGCCCATTCATCACTTGCCACATGTCCATGAGGGACCTACTCCTCCTATCCCTCACTCGAGGTGAGTTTCATCCATTAGCTCAAAGGGACTGTTCATCTAAAAAAGGAAAAATAAGGAGAGAAGTGAGTCTAATCTAGAATCTGATCAAAATAATGGCCTGTGGGGGAGTGAAGATAGCATAAGGGATCACATCTGGACCTTCCCCGATCGCACCGACTGCCTCAAATGAGAGCGATAACCATAAGCACAGTTTTTGATAACCATAAGCACACTCTTTCTAAACACTTTCTTTCTAAACTGTTTCTGCATATCTGCGATGAGGCTAAATTGACAAATTCAGACCGACTTATCTGAAAAAGACTTGAGAAGTGGGAGACTGGAGACATGCTTTGATTTTACACAATGTCTCAAGTTGGCTTGCCCTGCTTCTTCAGTCAGGGGATGTGGTAGCTCGGGCTTGTACCTGTACTTTCCGTCAAAATCAACGCGCCATCGCACACGCTATTCTTTTGTTTGAAGCCATGCGGTATAATGTAGGGGCGAGAGCGGTTGTCAGGTAATCAGAAGGTTCCCGGTTCAACTCCAGCTTCTCCCGGCTGGCTGTCTTCTCCCGATGAGCAGGACGGCACCTTGCATGTGTGAATGTGATAACTTATTGTTTTAACATTAAAAAAACATGTTAAAACAATAAGTTATCACGTTATAACGTGATACTGATATTTTTTCTGTTTCTGGTGTGGCAGCAATACGCTTCAGTACAATACAGTACATGTTCTGGAATGTAAACCTTTGAATGTAAAAAAAGATCAACACAGCTTGTTTGGATTGGTCTTGGATAGCTAACAGGTAAGCCTTGGTAGCAGGCAAAATAAATTGTTACCGTTACAGATTTTCTTTTTTTTCTGTCAATTTCCAAATTGTGGCAAACCTACACTGTGAGTGGCTGAGAATAGAACTTGATGGTACATACCTTGGCATTGTAGGGTATGTAATGCTTGGCCAGCGCCTCTGGGGTGTGCATCCATGATTTATCTGAAACAGCCACACAAAACAAAGAGTCTGGTTCAACAATAAATGGTAGGGAAGAGTTGCACTAGTGCTAATAATATGGATAAGATATGAGGTAAGATGTAAGATATATCTTTATTATTCTGGAGTCATAGCAGCACACGAGAGAGAGGGAGAGAGGAGGTAAAGGCATGATGATAGATGATCCCACGATCATTAAAACAAGATAAGAGATAAAACGATTATTGTGCCACATGCCGTGTTGCTCTCATTTTGTCTTTTGTCTTGTGTTGTAAACTCAGAGCACCCTTCCTTTACAGTGGTGCACTCCGCCCCACCCCCCCAAGCAGTAATTTCAGCCAGTGTTGACAGGGAGGAACCATGGTAGTGTCTCACGTAGAAGGTGACAGAAAGGCAGCCTTTGGTCGAGGAGAAAGGTAAAACTAATTCAGCCGTCCGTCATATGATGAAATCAAACGTGTTTGATAATCATGATTTCAATATCAATCAAAATAATTTTGATTTTGTCCATAATCGAGCAACCCTAATAGTAGATAAATAACATTTAAAAAATAAAGATAAGGTCTGATCTGCAGTGGATCTCTGAACAGGTGAGACATACAGTAGGCTTCAATGAGAAAGTGTGTCCAAAGTCCAAACTTTTTTATTTAGCATACATACTGTATGTACAGCCCACCCTGGAATAATATACAGATTCTATCCTAGCTAACCTAAGTCTACTCTGTACAAATATACAATACTCCATACCAAATCGTCTACCCTGGAATAAATAAACAGAGTATCAATAAATATGAATATGCGTACATCAAATAACATTTAAAATGTGAATAAATTAATGAATGATATGCAAGTCCTTGGTAATTGGAGTCCAGGGTAATCAATTACCCTGATGTATCTCAGACCAGCTAATGCGATTAAATGGATCTGCATTGCATTTACACCACCATGATGAATGCTACTGAAACAAGTAACACAATTACACAAAACTTCCACCGTCAGAGGCAAAGTCCAAAAGTGATTCGAATAGTAGCTATAACACAGGTGGAATGAAAAATGTATGCCTTTCAGATGGTGATCAATAGCTAGATAAGCAACTAAAAAGTTTGAAAAGTATTTGTTTGTAATCTTGTCATAATTTTTGTTGGCCTCACATGCCTCTCTCCAGCCCTAATACAGACTCTAATCTGACATTTGATCTCCCTAATCCAACCCCTGATGTCACCAAGCAATGCTAGCACCTATCTGCTCAGGAGCTGCTCCGCTGATAACCAATAGGACACAGACCCTATAACCATTTTCCAGAAATAGGCCAACAAGTACATTCTCTGGTTCGGAACAAACAGTGAAATAAAGTGTGTGTCACAGAAGCCAGCCTCCGATATGCTCCAGAGAACACTCCTCAATGGCCCTGACCTGCTGAGTGAGAGAGCTAACATTATAGTTTCAAATGGCACATCAAACAAATTTATAATGACGCCAAATGTACTGCCTGAAGCAAATTGGAATCATACATTGTACGGTATATTTTCTCAACGATAAATCTAATTTACGACAATTCAGCAGGGTATAAAGAATGAAATGGATAACAGTTGGCAGTACATGCACCCACTACAGATGGAAATGCATTTTTTACAAAACAACTGGAGGTCTCCATTATTATCCTGGTCCGTTCACACTGAAAATGCATTTAAGACCTCCCTGTATCATTATACCATTACCAAAAAATAATTTACGATCCCAAATTACTGAGATGCCGGTTCAAGCAGTACTCATTTTTATCAGATGACCTCTGGGTTTGCCGAATTAGGCTGGGTAATAAGTGCTGGGGCTCTTATCACGGCCGTGACAGATTGGTGCAGGAGTAAGATCACAGACGACCTCGGCAATTATTTAAATGACTAGAGGTCCCCTGGGGAATACCAATCCAGCGCTAACAGGGCTATATCTGAACACAAAAGAGAGGCGTCAGAGTCCATAATCGCTCTGTACATTGACAGCCCGACGACGAATGCCTCCCCTTTGCACAGTCTGCACAGTCACACAAGAAGCGATTCCTCTTTCATCAACCACTGATTAAGTGATTTTCCTGTTCCCCCTTGCTCTATTTTCATTTCCCTGTTTTAACGATGACACACAAGCCTACTGGCGCTAATGAATCTCACGATGAAGATGAATGACAGTGACCTTGAGGCTCTCCACCGCGCTGGGTTGATTGTTTTAATGAAGCGATTCCAAGGTGCAAATGGTGTGAATAGTCTCTACCCTCTTCAAAAGGACACACATTATTGTGTTTATGTTGATGTCAGTCTCTAAGTGGTGTAATAAATTCACAAGTCTATTGTAATTACAGCCACTTTCGTGTCCAGCATTATTGGCAGCACTGTATCGCTACAATGACGCCAGTCAATGTGCTTTTGACTTGAGACATTCTACTTCTTTTTTTAGAAATGAGAAATGAAAGAGGGAAGCAAGACAACCGAGCAATCTATTTACAGGATGGAGTCTTACAGACACACAGTCAGTCAGATATAGATATAGATAGATATAGACAGATAGATAGATAGATACAGACACACAGTCAGATCGATACAGACACACAGTCAGATATATACAGACACAGTCAGATAGATAGATAGATAGATACAGACAGATATATAGATAGATAGATAGATAGATAGATAGATAGATAGATAGATAGATAGATAGATAGATAGATAGATAGATAGATAGATAGATAGATAGAGAGAGAGAGAGAGAGAGAGAGAGAGAGAGAGAGAGAGAGAGAGAGAGAGAGAGAGAGAGAGAGAGAGAGAGATAGATAGATAGATAGATAGATAGATAGATAGATAGATAGATAGATAGATAGATAGATAGATAGATAGATAGATAGATAGATAGATAGATAGATAGATAGATATATAGATACATACAGACACACAGTCAGATAGATGTATACAGTCCCACTAGCCCCTTTCGTGACTGCTGATGATACAGCAGTCACTTGCTCGACCTAACTAGCCATGGGAACATTCACTCTGAAGCACTGGTTATTTACGAACTGTTCGTTCTAAATTTATCACAGAGGGTTTCACACACAAAACCGGGGTGGTTTGAAAGCTCGGCGTTGCTAATAAAATTTTTAAATATTTTTTATAAACTGATCAACACTGCATTATATCCGGCGTTGGGTGCATGATGCGCATGCGCTGTGATCACAGCGCAGGTGCGCCAGGCAGCAAACGCTGGAAATAATGCCGTTTTATATAAAAAATATTTAAAATGTCTATTAGCAACGCCGAGCTTTCAAACCACCCCGGTTTTGTGTGTGAAACCCTCGTGCAACTGTGAGTACCTTTGACATTTCTCTGTGATAAATTTAGAACGAACAGTTCGTAAATAACCAGTGCTTCAGAGTGAATGTTCCCATGGCTCAAAGGCGTTTGATACAGTAGACCATCACTTGCTTTTGAATAGTCTAGCTAGCATTGGCCTGGATAAAGCCGCTTGTGCTTGGTTTCAGGACTATTTATCTTCAAGGTGTCAATCTGTGAATTCAGGTAACTTTCAATCTGATTTCCTGCCATTGTCTAAGGGTGTACCACAGGGTTCGGTATTGGGGCCGGTCCTCTTTACAATCTATATTAATGATATTGTTTCTAGTCTTTCAGCACTAGCAGGTTGTCAGGCTCATCTTTATGCGGATGATACAGTTGTCTACTGCATTGCGGATACTGTTCAGGAAGCTATTGTGAACCTGCAGCTTGCGTTTGACACTCTCCAAAATGCTCGCTAAGCTCAAGTTAGTGCTTAATGCTAGTAAAACCAAGTCTATGATGTTTTCTAGAGCCAGGGTTATAGATTATGACATGCTACACCTAACAACAGCTAATGGTTTGTATATTGAAAGAGTTAGTGAGTATAAATATCTTGGTATATGGCTGGATGATAAACTTTCTTTTAAATTCCATATAGATAACCTAGCTACAAAATTACGGCAAAAGATTGGTTTCTTGTACCGTAACCGCGCTAGTTTTCCTATGTTCTGTAGGAAAATAATTATACAGGCTGTTTTTTTGTCAATATTGGACTATGGTGATGTCATTTACAGGCATGCGTCTGCGTCTACATTAAGGCCTTTGGATTCTGCCTACCACTCCGCCCTAAGATTTATTACGGGTGACAAATATGATACTCACCATTGTCTTTTGTATGAGAGGGTAGGCTGGCCATCTCTCTCGTTGCGACGTAGTTATCATGGGTATCTTTTTATCTACAAAGCAATTATTGGCAAACTTCCACCTTAAATTACATCTTTGTTGGTCTGGAGTGCTGTCACCTACCAAACTCGTTCGAATGATTGGCTTGTGCTCAGGGTGCCTCGAGTTCGGTCTGAGCTTGGAAAATCTGCCTTCTCCTACGATGCTCCATACACATGGAATACCCTGCAAAAGACTCTAAAGCTCGGAACATTCCCGTCATTCATGGAGTTTAAAGGCATTGCACTTGACCTATGTACTGAATCATGTAATTGTTTTTAATCCATCATTGTAGTAATTGTAATTCATTGTAATTATTAACTGTTATGATATTTGTGTCCTTTGTTAACTCGTCATCACTGTAAATGAGGGAAACCTCAGTGCTTTCACGAGTATAAATAAAGGTTTGAAATGAAATGGCTAGTTAGGTCGAGCAAGTGACTGCTGTATCATCAGCAGTCACGAAAGGGGCCAACAGTGTCACCTTCTTAGCAGCGTATGTTGCAGTTTCTTTTTACCATAAATGGACTATATAATAACAATATCAGGGCCACCACCTAATAGATTACCCTGCCTGATAATATAAGATATATAAAATTATATTGCACCTCTGATTGGCCAAAAACAATAGCTCCCTGCATCAATAACCAATCAGATGTGCGAGATGTGGAAAAATTTGGGTGATTTTGCGCGCACCCGTATTCCGATCCGTGAAATAATATTCACAGGGGTACATCTCGTTGTGGGAGACAAGTTCCAAATGCATTGTCCTGTGGGATTGCCCCCCCCCCCCCCCCCCCCATGGCGATATTAATTGAGGGGCGGATTTGCGGAAATTAAAGAAGCAAAATTTTATTAGAAAAGCAAGGCTTGCCGTGGGCGACTCATGTGGTCCTTGGGGGCTACCTGATGCCCGCGGGCACCGTGTTGGTGACCCCTGGTATATGATATATATAGTATATGATAATGTGGGTTATATTCTCTTAACTAACTCTTAAAATTAAATACAACTTTCTCACTGGCACAGTGCCTAACTTCGGTCTAAATATTCAGCACCATGGACAGGTCTGCTCAAAATAATTTATTTGGGGATGAAATGACAAACAAAATTTGCAATGACGACAGATAGTGACAAAAACAAAGGATACAATGTGTCATGAAAATATAAATGGTGGCGGGCACCCAAGTGGCGACCCATGTAATGCGCTGCGTCGCGAAGCGGCCGACCCGGGTTCGATTCCCGGACCGGCGTCCTTTGCCGAATGTTTTCCCCCCGCTCTGTCTCCCGTTCTTCCTCTCTCTCTCTACCGGACTGCCCGGTAGAACAAACAAATAAAAATCGACCAAAAACATAATAATTTTTTTTTAATACAAATGGTGAAAAATAATGTTATGTAAGATGAATAGATCTGTAGGCCTAGGCTACAAAAAAATATAAATAAATTCAACCTGCTTTATTGTAATATATAGGGCTGACCTTTGAAGCTTTTTTTGGCAATCGAAGCTTCGGGGCTGAGTTTCGATTTAAATTCTAAGCTTAGAGAAAAAAATTATATATATATATATATTAAACTAAATAAGACTCGTGCACATCTGGTGGAGGTGCAGGTCAGCGCAAGAGAGATAAATAAACTAAAAGGAGAAAACCTTCAAGGGAAAGAAGGGACCGCACACTCCACAGGACTGGTTTTTGCTTATTTATTGTTGCACAACGCATTTCGCTATCGCTTCCTCAGGTGCACCTATATATATATATATATATATATATATATATATATATATATATATATATATATATATATATATATATATATATATATATATATATATATATATATATATATATATTAATTATAATATAAAAGAAATTATCTTATGTTGTGGGACTTGTACAGCACTTTGGTAAACTTTGTTGTTTTTAAATGTGCTCTATAAATAAAGTGGATTGGATTAATTAATTAAGTAGCCCCTTTCGTGACTGTGATGCAGCCAACAAGGTTTCACTCGGCTGCGCTGCCTGGGTGCAGTGGGGCTGCTCTCACAGCCAACGACATGACATTACATAATTATGTTGCAACCTTCGTCTATCAAGCAAACAATTATATTATATTTAATTTATAATTTATAATTTATAATTTATTATTATATCAGACAATGCACCTACAAAAGCAGATGATTACAATTAAATTAGCCAACTTGGTAACACATTACCTTCACATAAACCGATTCAATCCTCTTTGTAATGATCCCAGCCTCCTAGGCTCTCCCTCGTTTCCGTCTCCTGCTGCTAGTAATGTAGCTTTGCTCAAAGACTATCCGATGCTAGCTACTAGCCTAGCTACTAGCCAGGCTCCAAGCGAAGCTACCAGGACGGCGGCCCTCTCCAGCTCACAACTCAACCATGGAAATATATCTGCAACCCAGAGCAGAAAGCGCTCTGCCCTGTTTGCTCTCGCATCGCCAAACTCCCCAGACTCACGCCAATGGGTCCGACTCCCCAAAGTTTAAACGTCCTCGTCTGCGGTGCTCTGCAGCCCATGCCAGTACGATCATTCAAACGGCGAGTGTTATCGATGGAAATGCCGCTGTGAACGAGCCCCTCCACACGGCGCTGCTGCCCGACCAACCATCAAACCCCGCCAACAATGCAGACGCTACTCCTGCGGCTTTTCACCATAGAAACCTGGCCATCTACGACGGGGAATGCATCCATGAACAGCCAGAGATCCTACTCATCGGAGATTCCATCACCAGGTTTTTGCAAATACCACACGGCATTACGTATAGTTTTTCCGGTTTAAAAGTTACTGACTTACTTGAGTGTACTCCCGAAATCATCGACAGATATCTGTCCGCCCACACCGTTATCATTCATATCGGAGCAAATGACGTAATGGCTAGACAATCCGTTAAACTCCAATCTGACTTTGAATCACTAATACTCACTATTGAAAGCCTGGGTAAAATATGCATTGTGTCTGGCCCCATTCCATCCATAGGTCGTGGATCTGAGCGATTTAGCCGTCTGTTCTGGTTGCACAAATGGCTACAGACCTACTGTACTACTATAGGACTTTGCTATATAAATAACTTTGATCTGCTCTGGTCCAGGAAAGACCATTACAGACCCGATGGCATCCATCCAAACATATCAGGGGTAAATGTGCTAATACATAACGTCATACAAAGTGTAGCATCACTGGCCTGACAACCAACCATAACTAGCTCTGTAGACTATATACAGAAGCAGCCTAAGCTACAAAAAAACACGTTGAGTGTCATCCCGATTCTGATCACCAAAAGACTAATCAATTACTCATTATCACGTCCCATATGTAAATCTAACCTTATCAATATCAGTGTTCAACCACAGACTATCTCACACCCCACTACAGAACCCGTACAGCTAAAACTAGCACTGTTCAACGTTAGAGCGCTGAAACTAAAATCATTTCTGATAAATGAACTCATAGTAAAACATGGTGTACATTGTATGTTTTTAGTAGAGACATGGTTAGACAATATCACTGGTGTAGCAACACTGATTGAGACCTGCCCTTCCAATTTTAAATTCTATCAATCAAACAGACAGAGTGGGAGGGGAGGCGGAATAGCAGCAATCATCTCCACTCAATTTGTGTGCAATGATATTGACCTGGGAACATTTTTATCATTTGAATACCTTGCTATTGTATTGAAAACAGAAATGCCAGTAATATGTGTGACATTGTATCGACCACCAAGGTACTCGCCACTCTTCATACAGGAATTTTCAGAACTCATATCGATCTGCATTACCAGGTATGATAGAATCATTCTTAATGGAGATCTAAACATTCATATCAACAAAAAGGATGACCCCAGGGGTTGTGAGTTTCTGAACCTACTGGACAGTTTTGGACTAATGCAACATGTTCACGAGGCCACCCACCAACATGGCAACACTCTGGACCTACTAATAACAACAGGGCTAAACATTGAGAATGTATCAGTAAAACAAATTCCAATTTCTGACCATTATTGTGTGTTCTATGGTACAAGCCTAATATTACATAAGACCAGAAGCGAATTCCTAGTTCACAGAAGGCTTCTGGACGCTAGAGCTGAAGCAAAATTCTCTAGTATGATGAAATCATATGACCAATGCAGTGAATCCTCCTTAAATCAGAAAGTGCAAAACTTCCACAGCACCTTGTTCAACAGTGTTAGATACTGTTGCCCCTCTGAAGGTTAAAAAGGTAAAAACTGATAGAATCTCTCCATGGTTAAATAAAACCAATGTTAAAGATAACAAGAGAAAATGTAGGATAGCCGAGCGAAAATGGAGGAAATTCAAACTCACAGCTCACTTTAATTTATACAAAGACGCCATGGGCGCATACAATAAGGCAATACAACTTGCGAGAAAGGAATATTTTTCCAAAATGATCTCAGAAAATATGGGTAACTCCAGGGTACTTTTTTCCACCATCGACCGGCTGATTAACATACCACCCCCCCATATACCGCAGCAATCAGCCACAAAATGTGAAGAGTTTGCAGTTTTCTTTAATGAAAAAATATCATTGATTAGAGCAAGCATTACCGCTGATATAGATCTGGCTGTGAGTGAAAACCCACCTGAGATAACTATGGGGGAATTCACATGTATTACATTACCTGACCTCTGTAAGATTGTCTCTGAGTGTAATTCCGCCACCTCCTGCCTCGATCCTATACCAACAGCATTTCTCAAGCGGGTGTTCGATAGTGTCTCAAATCATGTCCTTGAAATCATAAATATGTCTCTTCAAACAGGCACTTTTCCAGATGCATTTAAAACGGCTGTAGTAAAACCACTACTAAAGAAAACAAACTTAGATGTAAACGAACTAAAAAGCTATAGGCCAATATCGAACCTTCCATTTATCAGCAAGATATTAGAAAGGATAGTCTCAGTACAAATAAACTCCTTTCTCAAAGATAATAACATCATGGAGGAATTACAATCAGGTTTCAGAACAAATCACAGCACTGAAACTGCCCTTACCAAAATAGTTAGCGACCTCAGGCTAAACTCCGATGCTGGCAAAGTCTCAATTCTTGTCCTATTGGACCTTAGTGCAGCGTTCGATACGATTGACCATAATATCTTGATCAGTCGTCTTGAAAGACTGGTTGGCTTTTCCGATCATGTACTAAATTGGCTCATAACATACATTAAGGGGAGAAGGTTCTATGTTAAGCTTGGAGACAATGTATCCGAGGAACATGACAGCAGCTTTGGAGTTGCACAAGGAAGCTGCCTTGGTCCATTACTCTTCTCACTATATATGCTGCCCCTCGGGGACATCATTCGAGACCACAATGTATGCTTCCATAGTTATGCTGATGATACACAACTATCTCTGCAGAACCAAATAACACTACAGCCATACAGTCCATTACAAATTGTCTGTTAGCAATAAACAAGTGGATGAACAATAACTTCCTAAAATTAAACGAAAGCAAGACCGAAATCCTATTGATCGGCCCAAAAGCGAAAAAGGAAGTGCTGTGTGAAAACCTGGGGAGTCTGTCATCCTATGTAAAGACTGAGGTTACAAGCCTAGGTGTCATCTTGGACTCAGACCTGACCTTTAAGTCTCATATAAATAAGGCCATGAAAACGTCATTCTTCCACCTAAGAAACATAGCAAAAGTAAGACCTTTCGTAAATAAAAAGGATGCAGAGAAACTTATTCATGCTTTTGTATCAAGTCGGCTTGACTATTGTAATGCACTGTTCACTGGTCTTCCCAAAGCAACCATTGGGAAGCTTCAGCTTATCCAAAACTCTGCAGCTCGATTACTAACTCATACAAGGAGAAGAGAACATATCACTCCAGTCCTGGCCACTCTGCACTGGCTTCCAATAACTCATAGAATTGATTTTAAGGTCCTTTTCCTAACATATAAAGCTCTTAATGAGCAAGGCCCAAAATACATAGCAAATTCCCTAGTTAGTTATCTGCCCTCAAGAACGCTACGGTCATCCACTACAGGTTTACTAGACACGCCGAGAAACCAAAAGAGGATAGGAAGTATGGCATTTGCCAACTATGCCCCAAAACTATGGAACACACTACCAACACACATCAGAAACGCCAGCTCCATACACATTTTTAAAGGAAAATTAAAAACGTACCTATACAGTCTAGCTTACAAATAGTTATGGCTTGGAAAAACCTGATGGATCCATGAGGCTAGGATAAGCCTTGTGGACCCAACTTTTTAGATGAAGGAACGGGTACATACGCACACAATACACGACCACTGATGGATCCGTAAGGCTTGGAAAAGTCTTGTGGACCCAACTCTTTAGATGAGGGAACGGGTACATACGCACACAATATGCGGCCACTGATGGGTCCATGGGGCTTGGATAAGTCCTGTGGACCCAACTCTGGCCACTGACCACATGAGGGAACGGGTACATACGCACACAATACACGGCCACTGATGGATCCATGGGACTTGGTAAAGCACTATGGACCCAACTATGACCACTGATAAAAACGTAACTACACTAGCGTTATAAGAGCTAAACATTGCTACCTACCATACAAGTGCATTGGTTTAGTGCACTTCCGGTTGCTACTGAGCGGACATGTTTGTGCGGACCTGTTCTCCCAAACTGGTAAGCAAATGACTGTTTTACGTTATTTTCATTTTTACGTTACTATTATTATTATTATTATTATTATTATTATTATTATTATTATTATTATTATTATTATTATTATTATTATTATTATTATTATTATTATTATTATTATTATTATTATTATTATTATTATTATTATTATTATTATTTTTTATTTTTTTTTAAACATTGATCTTAACTGATCACTGTGACTTTATTGCTTTTATCGTTATATATGCCTATATTTGTGTACAGCACTTTGAGCTACATGACATGTATGAAAGGTGCTTTATAAATACTTACTTACTTACTTACTTACTTACTTACTTACTTACTTACTTACTTACTTACTTACATTAGTCATAGCAGCATAGGCATAGCCTTATTAATGTTTTGTGTGGCGTCGCCGTCGTGTACAACGATACTTACGTTTTTTAGGTGATTTGACAAAGTTGTTGTTTCTTCTGGCATATCTGGCACTCGGCTTTTTGGGCATTGTCTTTGCATATTTTAAAGTGTAACCACACGTTTGATGACTTCTTCGTCGACATGTCTGCTGCACATGTCCTTGTTGTTTTCAACACAGATAATCTCCACGTGCTTGTTGTAGAGAGGTGGAGTCAAGGCACCGCTTACTTTCGTTTCATTGGAATGGAGGCGGGAAGGCGCCGCTTACTTTCGTTTCATTGGAATGGAGGAGCAAGATTTGAGGCAAAAAATTATAAAAAAATATTATTATAGATTATTATTTTTTTTTTTACTTCGATTATTTTTTTTATGTTCAAAGCTCGTGCCATCGAACGAAGATTCGAAGCTTCGAAGTATTTAAGACAGCCCTAGTAATATACAACGTGATGAAACTGACTCGATCTGCATCGCGCTGCGTAGGGGCTCGCAGCTCGATAACCTAGTTAATTAACTTGGTTAATTAATAACTACCATAAATGGTAGTAATGGTAATGGTAAGCATGGTAATAATACGTAGGTTATTGATCAATGAATGTATAGATACATTTAATTATATTACAAATGATACACCAGAAGTCATGTTATTTCCTCAATGTGAACTTGCTGCAGGATTGTTGCTCGAAAATCTCCTGCTGTGTGGGTTCTCTCATTCATAACAATGGAAGCAATAACATTCTATCGGTCGCCTGGCAAAAATCGCCCGCCATGTGCATTGGATTTAAGAGCTTCCCTCTCCCTCATTTCAGGTTTATTTCTTCCCCTTCCTGATATCTGCCAACAGCGCTGGCAGGTGCAGACTGCTCCGTGAGCCAACTGCACACCTATGGGCGTGTTTGCACTAGTATCTCATCCGTGCAATATCGTTAGTGAATGGCTCGCAAAGACGGAGCAGATACCGCTCGCTAATCACGCTACATTTACATTTAGTCATTTAGCTGACGCTTTTATCCAAAGCGACTTACAAGTTTTGTACAACAAGACAGCAGGAAGGGTACAACTCTATCAGCTGAGTAACAATGTTCATCAAAGTGTTGAGTGTTATAGTGTAGGTTAGTATATTAGGACAAGTGCATGACAGTAAGGTTAGTTAGGGTTAGAGTTTTTTTTTGCCATTTCATTTCATTTCAGATAATGATTGAAGAAGTGCGTCTTTAGTCGACGGCGAAAGATTGGACGGGTTTCGGCTGTCCTAACTGTGGTGGGAAGTTCGTTCCACCATTGTGGGGCAAGGACCGAGAATATGTGACTTCTCTTTGATGATCCTCCCGGAGCTCGGATAGGAGTAGGTCTGAGGTGGCCAGAAGATGCAGAGCGTAGGGGTCTTGAGAGTGTGTAGTTAGAGACCATTGACCAGAGGTAGGCGGGAGCCGTTCCCTTCGCCGCACGATATATGCCAGGTCGAGGGCATTGAAGCGGATTCGTGCGGCCATGGGGAGCCAGTGGAGGTCCCTGAGAAGTGGGGTGACATGGGCTGACTTCGGTAGGTTTGAGATCAGGCGGGCCACTGCGTTCTGAATGAGTTGAGGGTGTTAGTAGTTAAGGGTGCTATTACCACCACGCAATCCATTCTTTGTGAATTCGCCCCTCAGTCTCAGACGATTCGTGTTACTGTAGCTACTAGGGGTGTAACGGTCAGTGAAACCGGTGTCATTCTGTGTGCAGGCATCCACTGAGTAAATTAATTGCCTACAGCCCCCACCCCCACCAGTGTAAGCTTTTTAAGTTTCAGTTTCCCTTCTAGAGTAGATGTAACTTCACATGAAGCAGAGAAAGAAGACTATAGAGAAGAGATTACATGTTACACAACAATGGCAGATGATTTATCAATATTTTGGATTTAAACACGACTGGAGACTGGAGAGGAGCTCGATGATCAGTCCGGGAAAAGTATGTAGTGCGTTTGTCTTTTTTCTCTCTAAATCTCTCGGCCACATTCTTTTAGAGATAACAATCGCTCTATACAACAGACGGACAGACAGAGATAGTGGTGTGTTTTTGGGTTGATGGGCGGCTGATCGGCTGCCGTCACCTAGGTAACGAGACGGAGCTGGTCACGGTCGGCATTCCTTAACCTCTTGAGCCCTAGCTCCATTTTCCGTTCACAGAAAGGTAGATAAACTAACTGCATTCTAATTTATGCTAATAACGTTCAGGTTTGTGGTAGATAATCCCAAAAAATAAGATAAATAATAAAAGTAATTTGATTGACAGGAGCTGGCTTGAGCGTCGTTGTTCGAAATTCCAACGCGCATTGAAAGCCCTGGGTCTCCTCTCCTCATTTTCACTAAACACTTATAAACCTATTGGTAAAAAAACGTATTGCTGAAAATATACAATATGACTGCTGTTTTGACAGGGTTAGGGTCTTTACTCTTGGCTACATTTGAAAAAAATAAACACGAGAGACAGAGAGAGAGAGAGAGAGAGAGAGAGAGAGAGAGAGAGAGAGAGAGAGAGAGAGAGAGAGAGAGAGAGAGAGAGAGACTTGTAGGTTCTTCAGGATGGGGGTGTGGAGCGCATGGACGTGGATAGCGAGACAGATATATGGATTTTCTTAGCTTTCCTTAGCTAGGCTGAGACACCGAAATCTTACAAGCTCCAGCCACTCAGATGCTCTGGTCTGGTCAGTACGCTACAACACTCACACATGCATGTTTAGTTAACAATGGGTAGTCAGTCACTCAGTCACTCACTTACTCACTCATTCAGAGACTCGTATTGGCCCCGGGTCCGGCTAAAATGTAATGCTAAAAGGCTGCCGGTCCACTTTTAGTTTCTCCCATGGCCTTCTTCATAAAAATGTAGTTTATAAATGTTTTGAATTCTTCAGCTGTCTCGCAGCTAAATAATAATAATACCTGTCCTTGACTTGCAGGTGTTATTGATACATATAGTGGTGTAAAAAGCAGTATAATTACATTTCAAAGTTTCCTTAAATGGAAATACTCAAGAAAGGTACAAATACTTCAAGAATATACTCAAGCACAGTACTCAATAAAAGTACAAATACTTCAAGAGTATACTCAAGCACAGTACTTTAAAGTGCTTGGTTACTTTCCACCCTTGCAAGTAACACAATATCCTGGGGGAATCATACCATTTCTTTAGACACCCTGGCAGCCGGTGAAGGACCTAGTGCTTTATGATTGCATCCCATGTGTGGTGCAATTTCAGTGGAGCCATCAGCGATGCCGTGGCGATAGCTCAGTCCACACAGTCTCACCAGAGGAGTGAAGGAGTGAAATCAATTTCCTGGCGGAGCTCTCAGGGTTGCGTTTGATGGGGAGATGATGTATCGCGGACAGCACTACGCAACTGTAAATTCTACCTATGAGATACGGTGGGAGGGGGTAGAGAGGGGTGGGGGTTGGCATGGGCAGGTACCGTAACGTTACACCCAGGTTTCCTTTCTCTAGGCGTCAGCACATGCTGCTTTGATTAATGGCCAGGACCACACCTCGCCTTGCTGTATATGTAGTGGCAGCTATGGTGAGCTCAGAAAGAAGAGGGGATGACATGGAGGGGTCACCCCATGGGGAAATAAACTGTTGGCACGTGTGGATGAGTTGTGTTTCTGAAGGTCAGTGTGTGTGTGTGTGTGTGTGTGTGTGTGTGTGTGTGTGTGTGTGTGTGTGTGTGTGTGTGTGTGTGTGTGTGTGTGTGTGTGTGTGTGTGTGTGTGTGTGTGTGTGTGTGTGTGTGTGTGTGTGTGTGTGTGTGTGTGTGGTGGAGTCCTCGAGCATTGGGGTGACAGCAGGAGAGATGTCACGAACTACGCCTGATGGCGAACGTGGTGGACGATGGCCTGTTGAGTCTCTCAACACCTGTAGGGTTAAGCGATAATTCAATATTGTCGCTTATCAGATCATATCAGGGTCATTGAGTGATGAAATGATGATAATGTGATGTCGCTGTGCACAACTCTTCTAAATTAATGATAACGTCCACATATTAAAGGGGAAATGAAACGCTAGAGCATATCAACATGGTTAAATAAAGTATTTAAAATCTTTGACGATGGTCACCATGTCAGATGAGCATTGAGCATCATAAATTATTGCTGTGTCTTGTCTATTACTTTGTCGAAGGATTTGCTGTCAATTCCAAGCATTAGCCTACCAATGCGTTACTGTGTGCATATCTATTTAAGGGCTGATTGTGTGTGTGTGTGCACAATTTTGTGATATATACAGTATGTATATATATACCCTTATGCTGAGGGCACATTTAGCATAAAACGCCTGACACTTGCATACCCAAAGTAATTTGCGATGTATTACTTGAACCACTTATAGGTTATCACATGCATGAGTCTGGTCTCTTTTGAAAGGAAACATTCTGAACCTTCTTCCACATCAGGAGAAGAGTGCTAATATAGTTAGAGGTTTGAACACACTGAAATAACAATAAAAGTTACTCATGTTTTGTTTACTTGTTGCCAGATGCCTCTTTTTGAGTTCCAACTGAGAAGTAGGAGCTGGAGCCTGGAACACATAACGTTTCCATAGCCTGAAGTCTTATCTACAGTACAGATCCAAAGTTTATAACAATCCCATGGAAAATGAGTGTTTTACAAAGGTTTTTGTAATGTGTGTACCAGCGTTAATTTGGCATGATTATCCAAAATGGCAATCCACTTCCATTGATTCCAAGGATCTAGTCAAAACAAAGGACTTCCCTGGCTTCTTCTACCCCTTTCCCGTTGAGATCAGCCCTCGCATGGGATAGAGTTGGCTCCAGAATTTCATTGGCTACAAAGGTGGTCAATCATTTTCGCCATCAGCGGTGACTGGTCCGTTCAGGACCCGGCCAAACTGGACATGGTCACTTGTCCGAATGGCTTGTCAAATGACGCTCGTCGGATGTTTCGTCTTGTAACTCGAGACTGGAAGCACGCAATAGGTCGAGCAGGGTGATGATCGAAAGGCGGCAAATTCAACTTTCCAACAATGTATTGGTTGATCGCATGCGGGCCGACGAACATTAACAGGATATATATATTTTTACCTTTATTTACCCAGGGTAGGTTTGCTGAGCACAAATGCTATTTTTCAGCAATGCCCTGCTTCACATTCACACAGTTCCATTCACGCTTGGGAGCTGCCAGTACAACCACAGTCTGACACTGTTGGCCACTGAGCATCTCCACTGGAGCAGTATGGGGATAAGTGCCTTGCTCAAGGGCACTTCAGCACTTGGTATTGAGGGACGGGACGGGAGAGAGTTAAGGCCCTCCCATAGTCCAGCGGACCGTACGCGGAGGTCCGCACGGACTTAAAGCGGACTCCAAGTGCGATGCGCGGACGTCCGCTCTGCTCACTTGGTGTCACACAAAACGCTGCTCTGACACCGATCTGTATTTTACTCTGAACACTAGCTCCGTGCCAAGTGAGAGTAGGGCAGGATCATGATTAAATGGGTAGGATTGGTCCGGTAAAATGTTGGCAGGTAGATGACGCTAAATTTAGTTTTACTATCGCTAATCGTCATCCATTCCAATTCATATACATTTGGACCATGTCTTTTTTCATCATCTGAAGAAACTTGAGAAGTTTGAATGGCTTTTCTAAATGAAGTGTGTAAAACTGCCAGTTTTATTTCGAAATATTGGAAACGGAGATAACCTAGACTCTTTATTTTGACATCGGATGACGACGACATGACAGAAGTCTAAACAGTGTGGGAACATTTTTGTGAATGCAAGACATGTAGGAAATTGGTACGTGGAGGTACACTCGACTATGAAAGCTCAAAGAGTCCACTCCGCGTACGGTCCGCTTGACTATGGGAGGGCCTTTATTCATTCACTTCCCGGCACAGATTTTTCCTGCTGGTCCAGGGGATCGAACCGGCGACCTTCCAGTCACACACCCGCTTCTCTAACCTTTAGGCCAGCACTGCTTTATAGCATACCACATGCAGGAAGGTTATTTGTCTAGGTTGCTGAGACCCTGTGCGCGTGTACAGAATCCGCTGAGAACAACGGCCAAGAGGCCTTCATTAAAGCAAGGCAGCCGTCGTCATTACCTGCCTTTGTCATTTTGCCAATACGAACACAGGACGGAAAGTCTCTCTAGCTGTCGGTTTTGAAATTGAAAAGTGATACATATTTTTCACGACCCACCCCTTTGTTTACAAACAGATTAAAACAAGGGATAGTGACCCCAGGCTACATGTAGGTGTTACAGGAAAAAAAGATGGCCAATTAATCTCTGATTTGTCTCATTTAAAACCTTGGCCAATCGATCTGCCAGTCTGGGAACTGGACTCTAAAATACCCCCACCAGTATCTCAGCCCCTGCTAGGTATCCCCTTTTAATTAAACAGAGTAGACAATATAAATGACTAATCATTGGTAAGGGGAAAAACACATGGATTATGTCCAACTCACAATTACTTATCGTTCCTGGGGGAAGTGCAAATAAAGACAAGCTACTGTATGGAGAAGCCATAGCTGTTATCTTCCTGAACTGAACACTAGCCTAAACACTCAACAGCTGTCCTCAGCCTTTTCATCCACATTTAATATCTGTACCAGGGTCGTCAGCTAAAGTGAACGTAACGTTCTAGTAATATAACATTCTGTTCTCTAACTTTTCTTTGTCCCTGCCAGGAAAGTCAAGGAGGATATTCATACAGAAATTATACCCCTAAACGCCAAGAACAAATGGGAGCGGGACCTGGAATGTACCTTTGATGAAGATGAATGGGAATCACTATGTGAGTCTGCACTATCTTTTTCATATAACACTCGACATAAACTTATGCAATTTAACATTCTCCATACGCCGGAAAGACTTCACAGGATGAATGATGCTATCTCTGACCTTTGCCCTAGGTGCTCAACGGAAACAGGTAGCCTGCTCCACATGTTCTGGGAATGTAACAAACTGAGACCTTACTGGGGCTCAATTTGGGAGATTCTCGAAGAGGTCACAGGGTTTGAGATCCCATGTACACCTAAATTAGCATTATTAGGAGACATGTCTGACATTTCTCCAGATAAAAGAGGCAAGGTGCGGATCATTAAATTGGCCATGATTGCAGGGAACAAGTGTATTGCCATGCTGTGGAAAAGTGCTGAATCCCCCCCCCATGTCTATGTGGCTTAGTGAAATCTCTTCGTACATGGCATCAGAGAAAATAATGTTCAATCTTAAGAAAAAACCACATCTCTTTGATAAATGCTGGGCTGGGTTTAGGCAATACTTAGAACAGATTACATAGTATAGGTTGACGATGTAGGCTATTATTGAAGCTCCCTTTTGTCTTTCTGATGGGTATATATTGCAATGAATGATACTGTAAATGTTATTAATTAACATTAATTAATGTTATATTAAAAAAAAGAAAAGAAAAAACTGAATTTGTTGAGGTCCTAGTCTGGGGGAGGGGAGGGGGGGTCTGGCCTAGAGTTTTTTTTTTTTTTTTTTTTTATATTGATTTTTTTTTTTTTTTCAGTGGGGGGGGGTTATTTTGTATCTATTTTTCTGTAACTCGGGGAGGGGGGAGGGGGGGCAGTTGGCAGCATTTCCTTTTGTATGGTTGTTGAACTGTTGAACTGATGCTGTAAAACTGGAAAAAATTAAATAAAAAATACCAATAAACATATTGTTTAAAAAAAAAGGAGGATATTCATTGTGACATTGGCTCAGGAGGTAGAGTGGTCGTCTGATAATTGGAAGGTTCCCCGTTTCATTCCAGCAAGACACTTCAGAATCAGAATGGTCTTTATTTGCCAAGTAGTTTTCACATACAAGGAATTTGCTTTGGTCATTTTCGGTGCAACATTAGCGGACAGACATTAACAGACAGATAATACAATAAAGAGGTGGAGTGGAGTAAGATAAAATGAAATATGAACTAAGTTGAGCACAATAGAATATAGTATAATTATGAAATAAAATATAGGCCAGGGCTGTACAACTGTAAATAAAGAGGTTGAATAATATTAAATGGGATATAAACTCAATTAAATATAGCACAATAGAATATGAGAATTTACAACAAAGATAAAATAGGAATAGGCCAGGCCAGGGCTGTGCAATGGGCAATTATGTGCAAAGAGTATGAGTCAGTGAAGGTATATTTGGTTAACGGTTACCGCTAACTGCTCTCGATTTGCCTCCGCTGTCAGTGTGTGAGTGAATGGGTGAATGTGAGGCACACGCTGGACTTTGGATAAAAGCGCTATATAAATGCAGTCCATTTACAACAGGACATACAATTAGTTTGTTAAGCGTCATCATTCACTCCACAGAGAACTCTCATTTGAAAGTATGATGTTTAGTCATGCCATCGTCTTGTCATTCACAGTAGACCTTGAGTGCCGTGTGGTGCAGCAAGTGCAGACATGTCTGCAAACACAATTATTCCATAGGGCTTTGGGTTGAAGGCAAGCAATAGCCTAATTCACTGCAGCGTTCGATCAACGACTGACAATGAATTTGCTGGGCACTCAGGCTTCTCCATCATACATTCTTTTAGCTGTGCAGGCAGCCCTTCATATACAGGCTCCCAGCGAGCAGCACTGCCCTCACCACAGACCCTGGACCAGTTAACCTCTACCGGTGCCATGCAGGGAGGAAGAGGCGTGATGACTTTAGACCGGTGTTTGATCACCCAACTCCGTCCCCCTCCAGCAAGCAGCGCTTGAATTCTGAAGCCAGGAGGGAAGGTAGAAGGTTATACATGTGTTATGACATTACAACAGTGTGCCCTTTCAGAGAGCCTAACTGGAGCACAGATCGTAAATCATACCCATGACAAAGACAGACCTGTTACCTGTAGTGCATATCGTCAATGACCACAACCATAACAATCTATACATATATCACTGATTCTTGAGAGTTGGGACAAAACATGTCCTACATAGAAAAGTCTAATTTATATAAAAAATAAAGAAATTCATAATGAGTGATATACTCACAAAGTTACATCTAAAGGTATTGTGTATACTGATGTTATGTTTTAGCACATATATTTGTTTTTTGGGGGATATTTGTTTAAATGTATAATCTGTGGTTAGAAGCTCCCATGTTAATTATCTTGTCCTCAGCAAGGGGTTACATTATTGACCAGCCCAAAAAAGCTTGAAAGACCTCTCCACTTGTGAAAACATACATATCAAATCAAAGATAAGGGTTATACATGTATAAAACAATGCATGCCATGAAACTCAAATAATATTGCCCATAGAAATCTACCTATCAAAGTTGTGTCCTTAGTTTATGTCAACTCTGTCAGACCTTTTCATAAACCTAATTAAATCAGGCAATAGCATGGCTAGCTCTATCCCTGAGGACCCCTTTTCCTTCCCCTGAATGTGGTGAATGCAACACTACCACACATGGTCTGGTAAGTTTTACACTTTTTGATATTTTAGACAAACAATGTCAATATTCCGATGGTCACAGCTGGAACATGTCAACACCGTCTCTCCGTTATTATACTTTTAAAAAAAAACAATAGTGGATTGAATTCAAGTGTTTCAGTGAGATTATTAAGACAGCTAGCAACTGCCAAAAAAACTAGCTAGCTGCAGTGCACAATACAGGCTTGGAGGGAAAATGTGTGCCCTTTTGTCAACTCCGTCAGACGTCAACTCCATCAGATTGTGTGTCTGACGGAGTTGACATGTAAACTGATGGAGTTGACAAATCCATCAATAACCTCATAATATGCTATTATTATACTATTTTTGAACATGGTAAAGGATTTAAATGTTATTTCAGAGTTTTATCTGCACAGAAGTGTGCATATAATAGCATGCATCAGAGCATGGGCAGGCTGTGGTCTGCTTATTGAATAATTGTCTTACTTTCCCAGCACATGTGTTAATAAATAAATATAAATATATCACTTGTCTACGTTGATTGATTGATGTAAAATATGGTGCAGTGTGTAGTTTTCACTACCAAACATCTACACTCTTGCCTCTTATAGAGCGGGGAAGGAGTTCCATGTTGCCCTTTCATATCCCAGAAGAGATACAAGACAGAAGAAAACAGTTATTCTTGTTATTATACTGTTTACTTAGATCATCAGAGCAGAGGGGCACGGTGGTAAACTGTGGATATTTGTTAGGTTTTAGTGAGTTGTTCCCAGGGACGTGCACAGGACTTTAGAGGGGCAGGTGCTCAAAGGCTGAAAAGGGCACTACACTTGTGTGTATATATTAACCCTAGCGCGCGTAGCGCGCAAGCACGGTTTTTAAGGGCCCTTTTCGGGCGGGGGGCCCCCTTTTTATGCTTTTTGGGGGTTTTTGGTGATCAAATATTGAATATTGAACTATAATAATCAGTGCAGGAGCTCACTTATCCTTGAAAGACACTTTTATCACTGACTTAAAAGGCCCATACATCTCCATAAATGTTCAGGGGGGAGGGAATAAGTGCTTACCCTACAGACCAAGAAGTGCTGTATGTTCTGTATTGTTTATTATAAATGCATTTTTTATTCCAATCCCGATTTGTATTTGAGATTCCCAAATCCCATCGGACTTGACTTCTTCGTGTCCCTCAATGAGTGTAATACCAGCATTCAACTGTATGCGCCACAGCGGTTTCTATCATCATCATCATCACCACCCACGCTATGCATAAAATATATATGTCCGCGGAGAGGCACGCTGAGGAGGCCATGCAAACTGCAATGGAATATGGGGCATCTCTCTCTCTTTACCTAATATTTTGATTCTATCCTGACATTTTTCAGTTGGAAGGGCGGTCTATATGCGTAACGGTAAAAAATTTTTTTTTTTTTTTTTTTTTTTTTTTTTTCAAAAAGGGCACTTTTTTGATGAGGCTCAAAAAGGCAGGTGCTCAAGCACCCCTTGGCCTCTATGTGTGCACGTGCCTGGTTGTTCCTTACCTTCGCGTGGGGTATGTCTGGGAGTGCTTGCATTCTTTCATTTATTTGCATTTCTTTTAAATTTGTTGGACCTTATGGTGTTCTTGTTCTGTTCTTGACTTATTGTTATGTTTCTTCTTGACTTGTTTAAAGAAGACGTGTACGGCCCATGGGGACATTAACGTGTGTTGTCGGGCCTTACAAATAAATTTGATTTGATTTGATTTCATCTTAATATCTTCATAATAATTCTTAATATAGGACTGGTCCATGCGTGTCTAGATTGCTGCATCATCCTTTCTCTGACTTTCCATCCATAGTGTAATACATTATGGTATGGAGTGATCAACAGGATAATTCTTTGCTAGTCAGTTGTCACAATCTTATCAGTTGTAATTAAGGCTGTCAAAGTTAACACGGTATTAACGCGTTATCGCCCGATTCTATTAACGCCACAATTTTTTTTAACTCACGATTAACTTTTAAGATTATTATTATTTTTGTATTACTAGACTTCACTCAGGCGTATTATTGATGCTCTCATTGATACTATGTTTGTTTCTGAAGTGTGTGTGTGTGTGTGTGAGATATATATATAGAGAGAGGGGGGTGAGAGAGATGAGGAAGGGGCAAGAGAGAAAGAGAGCCGGGAGAGTGTGAGTGTGAGAGAGAGAGAGGGGGGGTGTGTGATTACTCAGCCCTTGTGTGGGTGAATGTAACAAGTTCCTAACGTTTTCTTTCCCCTATTATTTCATGCACACTTTATTCATTGTTTTAAATTATTATTTTCTTTTAAGTTATTTTGTGCATCACTCTGTTTTGAATTTGATGCAAATTTGCAATGCATGAGGGTCATCCTTTTGTGTTAAATGGCTGCATAAAGCAAGCATTTGTTGACTCATGTTGATAAGATTATTAAAACTTGGAACTTGAAAAATATCTGTTTAAGGTAGATAAAAAAAGATATGTTATAAAAAATTCAACTAATTCATGATTAATCGCGAGTTAACTATGGACAATCATGCGATTAATCACGATTATATATTTTAATCCATTGACAGCACTAGTTGTAATATACCCTAGGATTATTGGAATGAATGTCTTTGAATTTTCTCCCACTGCTTCCACTGAACATGGATTTTGTCTGCACAAGCCAGTGTGAAGATGTTTGCAACATCTAGTTGTAGAAACTACGCACTGCAGCTTTAACGTCAATCAATCAATCATGTTTAGTAAATAGACACCTGATTTTATAGTCTTATTCTAATACATTTTCATGACTTTTGTATTATAGGAAAGCATTGCTAGACAGAAATTGTCAGTTGAGGAGCGAAGGAGAAGAAATAGAGAGTACCAATGAAAGAGAAGAGAAGAATTACACAGTGACGAAGAGAGCAAACATGTCATGCAAGAGCAGGAAAGACAAAGATGGAAAAAGAGGGTTCAAGACAAAAAAGTAATAGAAATAGACAAGATGGGAGACAGGGCACAGAGGTATTGGAGAAAATATTGGAGAGAGGTCCAGAAAAGGTGCAGATAGAAAAGGTCCTGTGAAGGTGCGGTGCTGGAGGCAGACACCCCCCCAGATCAGGATATTCTAGATAACAATGCCAGACAGCGCAGAGAGTCTCTCAGACAGGAACAGAAACAAAGTAAAACACGAAAAAGGCATTCAAGATAAATACAAACTTTAAAAGAGAAGATTACAAATGTAACAAAGCAACAAAACAACCTGAGAAAAACAATAATGTGCTGAAAAAAGGCTACAAATACTGTACATCACCACTGGACTCTCCAGGCACGGAAACAAAGAATATGCTATCAGGAAGCAAAGTAAGGAATCAGAAAATCCAAAAGGCCCTGCTATTCCACCACATCCTCAGAAGAGAGCTGAAGACAAACAAACAAACTCCTGGCCCACGGCGCCAAAAACCAGCACTGAGTTCATCAGGCACGATTCTTAAAAAGTATCGTCTTCTTCAACAAATGAAAGACTTTGGGTTAACCTATAAGTTAATGAGAGAAAGGGAGCATCCTCAGAAAAAGCCAACATTCATACAGGGTGTAACACAGAATGTCCAGGATTTCTTCCTGAACTCTGCACGTGTGACGATGTGTGATGATGGATAGTGCTAATGATGGCTTTGTCATTATAAATTATTTCCCATATCTTTTAAAATCTTCGAATTTTTGCAATACAAAATTATGTAGGTTAGAGTTATCCTATCCCAAAAATTTACTCATATTTAAATTCCCCATTAAGAAATGCATCATTTAGACACCTTGCATGTTAGGATTTCCTTCAGATTCATGTTGGCATCCATGTATGGCGAAGGCCCGGACTGGCCATCGGGAGCTCTGTCTGTCTGTCACACACACACAAAGGGAGCCGCATGTGATTGGTGGAGGCGGTACCAGGCCATACAACTGATTGACAGTTGAGATGAATGAATGAATGAATGAATGAATTACTTTATTTGACAATATAAAAAATAAACATGTGACAGAAGAGCACAGTCGGGATATACTGCCAAGGATGAAACACAAAAAAGCTCAGAGCTTATTTCCATTGTGGTCCTTGTAGGGGGGTGGGGGAATGTGATGCTTAAAACATGCATCATACAAAACGTGACATCACAACACATCAGTGACATCACATATACCATTTAACATTTATATACATACAGACTCATACAACATGCAAGGGTGCCTTAAGCTAAGTGTCTAGGTATAGTCCCTTTTGAGCCATGTCTTCAGATGGCGAATGGAATGGCAGATGGCACTTCTGCAAAATGACAGGGAGAGACAGCGAAAGACAAAAAATGTCAAGCATAACCTGCGCTTGAAGATGGACAGTGGAAAAAGAGGAAGGGTCGAGCAGAGAGGGAAAGAGAGAAAAATACATACTGCTTACTGCTTGTATTTCACAGAACAGTCAGATGGAAATGACTGGAAATGAAATGTTTCAACACTTCAACAGTGAAAAAAAGAGGAAGCATGGAGCAGAGACGGGACGCCCTAAATGTTGCCGCTAAATGTGGCAACATTGACCAAATGTTTTCTTGCACCACGGGACCACCAGGTTAGTCAGTGATAAAAATAAACATGCTAGCTAGCTAACATAGCTAATGTTACCATGCATCATCATCATCCCCTGTAATTTTTTCCCCGCATAAATCTTTTATTCAACTTCAGTCCTGATCATAACCATTTAAATTTGTCTTGTAATGTCAGATTAAAAATGAAATACTCTAACTTTTCTGATTTCTGAGTTGTTAAGTCTGACATTACAAAAACTAAAAATCCATCAAAATCCATCTCGCTCGCGTGAGACTTCCTCTCTAGATACTCTACCTGGCCAGGGTACTCCTGGGTCCTAGTGCCCCCCGATGTTACACTATATGTCATGCACATGTATTTTATATGTTAATAAAATTGCATTTATCTTTAGTCCTAATTCTGTCACTGTTTGATGTCACAAAGAAGGGTGTATCCGAAAGCTGCCTACAACATTTGTAACATGTGATGAAAAAGTAAACAAATAATTAACTGTATTAGACACTTGTTAATGATGAATAGGCTTCACTTTAGATTGGCCCCCACGATAGCATCTGCAAATGATTTATAGATGTTTTATGAATGTCTTAACAAATCATTTGTTGAACATGAAAAATAAATGGAGATACACTATAGTAGTTTTTTCATATCTATTTTTCAAAGCATCTACAAATGTGTTACTACACATTAAACAACATTATTTAATGATGAACAAATCAAGTACAAACAATGTTGATAATGAGTTATAAATAATGTAAAACTAATCTGTAAATGTTATACAAATATAGTTATAAATGATTTAATAATCATTTATGAATGTATATAAATGGTTTGTTCATGGTTAGTTCATTATCCACTAATGCGTTATAAATACTTTGTAAATGGTATACAAATATAGTTATAAATGATTTAATAATCATTTATGAATGTATATAAATGGTTTGTTCATGATTAGTTCATTATCTACAAATACCTTATAAATGTATTATAACAGGGTGTTATTATAAAGTGCTACCTGATTTTCTTTTCTGCCACTTCACTCCCAAGTTCCTAATACAACTGATGCTCGGGGTTTAGTCAACTGTAGAGCAAATAAAAGGTTTACAGCATCTATTTCATATATTAAGAATGATCTGACCTGCAGTACAGGCTAGATAGAGTACAATACCAATGAGACAACTTGGTTCAGTGACACCAAGAACACAATGTTCATATAATCAACCCATTGCTTTGTGCTCAAATCAAGTTGCAAAGGGATGATTTTCCCATCCTATCTTCATTGCAGGACACATTTCAGAATTAAGCACAGCAGAAGCTAGTATTGGTGATGTTTGGGAATGGTCAGCAGACATGGCTCTGAGGAAATTTAAAAGCCCATGTAAATTCTGCATCTCATTTTCCACATGGTCAACCTTGATCGATTTTATCCTAATGAAGGACAGAGGACATTAACATAGTTGGCTTTTCCAGTGGGCTTTTGCAATCTGCATCCTAGCTAGAGTTCATGACAGCATATTTAGTGAATTTGTTTTGGATTAATTTGCAGACGGTTAAGTGATATGAAATAGTAATTGCTCATTTTCCATCTGTACTAATGGGGTGGACTCATGCCTTTAAACATGATCAGCAGTCACTCACCAAAATTAGCTTCAGTGGGCCAATTCTGCTGAGGGAAAACGGACTCGCCTAATGTGTCAGGGATTCACAACTGGTTTGGCTTTGAGACTTGGCTTTTGGGGCTTTTTCTTGTACTCTAAGACATTTACATTCAGTAATTTAGCTGACGCTTTTATCCAAAGTGATTTACAAATTGTGAACAACAAGTCAGCAGGAGGGGTACATCTCTGGGAGCTGAGGGTAAGTGGCATTGTTCATCGCACTTGAGTGGAACTAATGAATTAATGAATGAAAACTTTATTTAACAGATTGCAGAATGGGTACAATACAGTACGGCTCAATACATACAATTGTTAAGGGGATGCAGACCTGAGAAAGACGTTTGTCTTGTTTCCATCAGGGTCCCCCATTTTCAATTCATATAGACATATATGACATACATGACATACAGATAGTCAGTACTGCTACATCTATACATTTATGACATACCAGATTTGCAAATACAGTACTTTTTGTGATACAGAAGGAGTCAAGAAAAGGGAGTATATACATTTGACGTAGAAACTGTACATTGGAGGAGGTTGGGTGGGGGGGGTTGGGTACATTGGGATATTGACAACCATACTGGGTAATTTACATTGGAGGTGGTTGGGGGGGGGGGGGGGGGGGGGGGGGGGCACACTGTATAAACAAGTAACACTGTACATTGAGGGGGGGGGGGAGGAGACACTGTACAAACAAACACAATTGTACATTGAACTATTGACAAAACCATACTAGGTAAATGACTGTACATTGGAGGGGGTTGGGTTAGGATATTTACAGGGGCCAGTGTTGAATTGCAGTCTCCCGTAGGTGTCCCTTGAGAGAGGTTTTGAAAGTGGGTAGTGATCCACATTCCTTTACAGCTTTGGGTAGGGCGTTCCACATTGATGTGGCATAATTGCGAAACGTGTTTAGTCCCTTATTTGAGCCGAATCTGGGTTTAACATGATTTGTGGAGCTCCCTCTGGTGTTGTGATCGTGGTATTCACTGACCTTTGGGAAGTATTTTGACATGTACATGGGTACCTTGGTCGTGTAGTGTATCTTGTAGACCAGGCCCATTGCAAGTTGTTGTACTCTGTCGTCTACTCTAAGCCATCCTAGGTTGTCAAAGTGGGCAGGGGTGAGGTGGGTTCTAGGAGTAAGGTCAAGCAGTAGTCTGACCAGTTTGTTTTGAGATGTTTGTAATTTTGTTTTTAGCGCCTTTGAGGTGCTTTGAGGTGCTTTAATGCTAAAGAAGCTTCGCTATCAGATTATTGCCACAGAAAATGTATCCCTGAATCTAAACCCAGATTCATGGCTCTGCAGGGGGCATGGCTGGACAGTATAATGGGCATGCAGCGAGCACATTACACCAGAACAACCGTAGCCAAAATAAACATCAACACATGAACGTTTACAAACGTTAGTGCAAATTACTATATTTGAAACCTTGCAGAGTTAATCATAGCTGGCTAGATAAAAGTCTACTTTACATAGTTACTACAATTAATGTAGTCTAATTAACATCAGATCATCATACATGGTTAAAGGGAACATGCATTATAAATGGCTTTTTCAGGTATTTAGCATTATATTATAGCAATAGGGGTTAGTATCAATGGGTCTGTGTCTCTAATTACCATATTGACTCATCAGTCTAGTCTCGAGTTCACGAGATCTTCCCTCACTCAACTAAGCCGTTCTGATTTGACAGTTTTGCTGACGTGAATATAGCACTGATTTGCATAACTAACACCCCCTCTATGGTTGACAGCGACAGCAGAGCGAGTGGAAATATCTTCACTTCCTCAAACAGAGCGAGGCAGAGAGAGAACGAGCGAGAGAGAACGAGCGAGAGAGAGAGAGAGGAGCTTCTGTCGGGGAAACAACACACGCATTTTACACACAACCTGACGGCGCGCACGGGGAAACACAAACACACACGCATTTGACGCGCAGGGCTTCTCCCTGGTAGAGAGAGAGAGAGAGAGAGAGAGAGAGAGAGAGGGACCACGGTGCAGGAGTGTGTGAAACACAAACACACACACATTTGACACACAGGGCTTCTCCCTGGTAGAGAGAGAGAGAGGGACCACAGTGCAGGAGTGTGTGAAACACAAACACACGCATTTACACACACAACCTGGACCGTGGGGGGGAAGCAGTGGAGAGATAACTTTATGCGCTCTCTCTCTCTCTCTCTCTCTCTCTCTCTCTCTCTCTCTCTCTCTCTCTCTCTCTCTCTCTCTCTCTCTCTCTCTCTCTCTCTCTCTCTCTCTCTCCCAGTCGCAGACTGTGGCTGACTCTCACTCAAAGCGCTTATGGACGGATCCCATCCAAATATAGCCTGAAATCCTGAGGCTGAAAAATTATGCTTTTGAGTACTTGATCAAAAATATAAAACAATGAAAAAAAACGGGAAAAAAACGTTTTGATGTGCTCCATAGACTCTCAGGAAATGTTGTACATTTGCCCAAATAGTGCAAGGAATAGCAATGCATGTCCTTTAAACCAAAATTGATATGCTTTCAATTTGACTGGTCCTCCAGAGAGGTACATGCAGAGTCTGCTGCTAAGTAGAGAGGGTTTACTGTAGGTGTATACCCAAGAGTTCTAAGCAAGGGTGTCTAAACACTATAAATCATAATGTAGGTTAAATGTAGGCCCTATAAAAGTGACAATGATGGATTGCCATTGGATTTTGAATACCTTTATTATTGTACAAGTTAACAAGTTACTGACTACAACAACTGGTTGAACAGGGACCAGAAGAAGCAAACTATGAGGAACCAGCGCCAGGAAAAAGCCTGCAGTGGGCTTGTAGAATAGTGTAGTAATAAGGTGTTCTAGACTAGCGTTCCAGACCAGGCTGTCATTGTAAATACTTCAACCTATAAACACACCACTGCTTAGATCAGGGGTTCCCAAACTTTTCAAGGCCGGGACCCAGAAAATAAGGCGTCAAGAGCCGCGGCCCAATGCACATCGGCAGGCTTTTTTTTTTCTTTTCTTTTTAGCCAGGCGACCGATTTTTTTAAGCCAAATATCACTTCAATCCTATTATTAAGTTAGTTCAAGTTAGTTATTCATTTATACGTGCTATTTATGAGAGGCTAACTTGTTGCAAAATAATAATGATATAATAATAGCCTTATTTAAATACTATTGTTGCTTCGGTTGTTTTCAGCGTTTATGTGCATAATCTGTTATTAGTTTGAAAGTTCGTTGAAATAAGTAGATTTTTCGTTTTTGTTTATTTATTAAGTTAATATAAAACCATATAGTCACATTTTAGAATACAATAGAATAGAATTTTAGATTACAACTAGAAACACTGTCCTGGCCTGCATCTAAGTTCAGTGGCCTGACAAAAAAAAAAAAAAATTGATTTTTTTTTCTTTTTTTTCTTATAAATCATCTCGCGGCCCTCCCGTGGCTGCTCGCGGCCCCTTTGGGTCGCGACCCCGACTTTGGGACCACTGGGCCTTAGATAACCCAATCTTCTATACCTAAGATATTAGCCTAAATACTGTAAATAGTTAACTTTTCGTGCAGATCACTAGATGTATCAACTTATAATACGAGTTTCACGTGAACATTCCTGGTTGATAACAAGATGACAGAGGCCAAATGGGAAATAGTGAACATTATATACTTAACCTGCAAACATAAGACTGTTCTGACAACCCAATATTGATGTAGCTAAGAGATTCGCTGAGCATTATTGTATTGAGATTGAGGTTGAGAGCTGATTACCAGTCTCAGAACAGCGAACCTGTGTAGTGTCGCCCTTGTGTGTTGAAAGGGTGCAACTGTATCCTGAATATTGATTTCAATGGACAATGGTAGAAATTAATTCAAATAAAATACTTTGTTGACCGATTAGACAAATATTTGTGAATTCGGGTCTTTGGTCTCCTCTCAACGTGTGCCAAGTTCTATCCAAATTGAACTGTAGTAACTATGCTGGTGCGGACAGAAACATGGACAGGAGCAGTCGCACATGTGGGTGTAATAAGAAGTTTATCTTTCATACAAGACCAAACATGTATATTTTTGGTTTATAATGGTCCCAACACCCCAGATAACTGTTTATAATCTATTGTTGTAATGTCTGCATGCCCACAACTTTGTCAGTCTAGTCCTGAACCTTTGGTTGTTATAGAAACCAGGCTTTGGATATTAAAGTGGGATCAGTCATCACTTCTCTTCTCACTGACTGCTTGATCATTAAGATTTTCTCTTGGCAACATGACTAATATATAGGTTCTGTGAATCCAGAGCTGGACTCAGTCTCAGTTGAGAGAAGACATGCAGCATTAATCTAGAGTGCATTGGGGGAAAAAACAATATTCAAGATATTAATGAGAGAGAGAGAATTGTAAACCTCTGAATCAATAAATATGTGATTGCTTTAATTTTGTGTGTATGTGTGTGCGTGAGTGTGTGTGCGTGTGGTGTGTGTGTGTGGGAGGGGCAACAAATACAACTGTGTTTTTGACATAATTTGCATGGCTTTACATATTGATGATTATGTTAACCAAAACTCTTTGGCTCTCCATCATCCTTCTCTTTGGCTCTACTTCATCCTTCTTGATAAGAAAGAAAGCCCATCTGGATCCAGTGAACCACTTTGGATTGCAAGTCACGCCTGAGGAGCATGAGGCAATAAACACCGGTGATAAAAATGATCAAGATCCCAGTTGACGGCACCTGCTAGATGTGATCAAGTCCACAAACATGGCTAGACACGGAGATAAGGGGGGGGGATAAATCAACAGGGCGGACATATTGTCAGTGCCAACCTTCAACTCCTCAACCGATGCCATCGGAGGCAGAGGTCCTACAGAAGTGATTTTGTAACATGCTTCAGCTCCTTCAGTCTCTGCATGTGGCATTCTAGCGTTTAGGGAGAAAACAAACCAAAAAGGATTTATGAACGAGGACGGTGGAAAGGTTTTGATTTGCTCAGGTAAAAAAAGTAAATGCAGGCCTGTGACTGTGTGGCAGTGGTTTCTAAACACAGGCATATACTTCCATGTTTAAATGTCTGTGTTACACAAAACCAGCCACAGACAGAGATGTAAGCCGACAAGTCATCCTGGACCCCATCAGTCCTCTGTGATTCCAAACAGCCCATTGCTTTCATTTATTTCAAAATCACAGACAACATTTTGCTGCTCTGGGAGACAATATATGAGAGAGAGAGAGAGAGAGGAGAGAGAGAGAGAGAGAGAGAAGAGAGAGAGAGAGAGAGAGAGAGAGAGAGAGAGAGAGAGAGAGAGAGAGAGAGAGAGAGAGAGAGAGAGAGAGAGAGAGAGAGAGAGAGAGAGAGAGAGAGAGAGAGAGAGAGAGAGAGAGAGAGAGAGAGAGAGAGAGAGAGAGATGAGGTAAGGGTGATACACTGAGGAAGCGATAGCGAAACGCGTTGTGCAACAATAAATAAGCAAAAACCAGTCCTGTGGAGTGTGCGGTCCCTTCTTTCCCTTGAAGGTTTCTCCTTTAGTTATATATATATAGTGAGAGAGAGAGAGAGAGAGAGATTTGTGCCCAATAATTTCTTTGTTGCCATGTACAAAGTGTCTGTGGCCTTAACGATTAGAACCTTGGAAAGATATGGGGGGATACCACCTGTTGTCTAAAATGCCACTTGCAGATTTAAATGCTACATACATAGGTATGGGGGTGATTGAACCTAATCTGTTGCCAAAACGTGAGTGTTTTTTATACAACTGTGAGCAAATGATTGAGAAGCTGGAGCCTGCTTCAAGTGCAGCATGTGTTCATGCCTCTAATTTATTTCCAGCGTAGTAAACAAAATGCAAGCACACCAGATCACACTCACCAGGGCCAACAACACAAGGCAAGAGTGTTTCCCTTCATTTGTGACAGCGTGGGCAATATCATACAGGCCCAGAACAAATACAATCCTCCTAACTGACTTTCCTTCTTGCGTTGCATGTACATAGTCCTTTTCACAGCGTGACTCTACATTCTTTGCCAAGCCTGGCCTGTGCCTAATACCACAAATAACCCAAGAACCAGTGGGAACCACCGAGTACTGTTTTTATGGCCTATAATGCAGTGCAGACTCCAGGCATACAGAACAAAGTACTCTAGCATGAAGCTATTCTGGCAAGCAAGTACCATAAACCCTTTTTAATCCGTACGAAGAACAACGGTTTACAATAATTCAAAGATGCCTGCTGCAAAATAGCAGAATGTTTTTTTATCCGTAATTGCAGTCAAATTTGGTGTGAAATTGAAAAAGCCATTTGCAGGGGAATTCATTCATTGCATAATGAAGCGGGAAAGCTTCTTAATTTTACCAATCTGATTTGAACCTAGATCTAATTCAGCCGACAGAGAGGGGAGAATTCTGCATTAGGTCCAAATATATCCCTGCAGGTTCAGTAGCTAAATGCATTTCTGACAATATCTTGGAAGAGGAGAAACATTGGCAGACAAACCTTGCTGCATTAAAACAAATTATTGTAGATTATTGTATACGTCATAATCAAGTAAAGTCAAGAGTTTTATTTGTCACGGCATACAAGGCATACAGTGAAATGCGGGTGGTCATGCCCAGGGGCGTTTTTAGGGTTAGAAAACATTGGGGGCTTTACATAATTTTAGAGTAATTAGAGATGAATACTGAAGAACTAGAATCATTAGAGGTTCTCAAAGTGAGGTCCATGTCCATGAGAGGGATCTGGGCAGTCCCCATAGAAATTTCAAAGTTAACAGGACCAAATCATCAGTTTCTTATTTATTTATTTAACCTTTATTTAGCCAGATAAAACATTGATCTGGTCCAAGAGGCCCCAACAGGAGTACAAATATACATATATACATATATATATATATATATATATATATATATATATATATATATATATATATATATATATATATATATATATATATATATATATATATATATATATATATATATAATATATATATACATATACTGTACATACATACACACATATACACCAATAACAAAATAATAACACAGTTATATATCGTATTTGCTTATCGCGTCCCGCTCTGAGCCTTATGAGATACCCCTTATCTCCTATGATACCTACTGTATCCCCAACGAACAACTACATGCACCCACACCTGTATGGGGCCCCGCCCCTATGGAGGCGTAGCCCATATAACCATGACTCTGGTCACCAAACACCCTTCCTCTATTTTCGTTCCAGCGTACTGGCTGCGTGCACCATACGTAACTAGCAGGATGAAAAAGATCAGAGTCATAATGTTGAAAGCTTACCGGAGGTTGCTGGCCCCTGGCATCTTCGACGCATGTTTTCGGCGACACGACGGGCCTATGTTGATGTTCCTCGTCTGATGACAGCAGATCGAGGTTCAGCTGTACAAGATTGGCTGTCGGGCCAGCTTGTACCCAGGTAGGCCCTGTGTCTTCAGTCATGGGTATTAGTGTTAGTAATGCTGGTTTGTTTTGTTACACAACCATGTTGTGTGTTGGCGCCGGGGGCAGGATGGTTTGGTGAACGTTCACTGCAGGGAACGGTTTCCAAGCTGTCTTGGGCGTGCTACTAAAGATCTAATGCTATGCTACATGCTATCGCTAATGCCGCATGCTATCACTACTGTTAACTGCTACGCTGTTCTAATGTCTCCGCCGTGAGATGTTGTCACTTCTCCCTCCTCTTGCCCGGTTCATCAATGAAGGTCAGTCGGTAGCTGTTGTGGTTTTTTTTGCTGAGTCCTATTTACCTTTTTTCGGGTAAATGGGTTGACAACAGGGTAGGCCGTGGCTAGGTAGCCTAGCCAGGTGTGTTACCTTGTGTTCCGGCGGGGTCTATGGAACGGTGTCCCCATCTGGGGCGATGCGTGAGCTCGGCGGTGTAGCAGTAGAGCTATATTACTGCAGGATGGGACTTAACGGCGGGTTTTGGCTCAGCTGGCTAGTTCCTATCCACATTGGCGTCGGGTAGTGGGGCTATGGGTCCAGCCGACATGGTAAACATGTTGCGTGTCTGTGCACAGGCGGTTGTTGATCTGGGTTCCACATCGCCTCACGCTAGGCTGTAGTAGTATAGGGGCAGGGCCGCCTGGGAGAAATGTGAGGCCCTGTGCGAATTTAAACGTGAGGCCCCCCACACCCTGAGGCGGCCCTGTGTAGTGGGCTATTGTTTCGTTCTGTCACTCTGCTATGAGAAGGTCTGTCTTGCTACAGTTTTCTCTCCTCTCAACCATTCATACTGACGGTCAATCGGTATACTGGGGGAGTAGTGCGGGGGGGGCTTTGTTTACCTTTTTTGGTAAATGGGCTAAGCTAGGGCTGGTGTGCTGTTGTGAATATTTTGAATGAAGGCGGGACTAGTTCGCTCTGGTCCGCCTCCCCTTAACGTTGTGTGTATGGGTTTGCTCATTCTACAGTATTTTGTGGTTTAGTTCTTTTATTCATTTAACCCTTTCATGGTGCACACCACAGTGGAGGTTGCTGTTTGCAACCACCACTGGTGCTCCGTGTTAACATCAGTCCTTTGTTTTTGACATATTGAAACAGTGCCCCGCCCGGCCGACGCCATGGGTGGGTCGGCCTGGCGAGTGGCTGGTGGGCTGTTAAAGCTTGTACCGCCACGGTATGGAATTGGCAACGATTAGAACTGTGTTCGAATTGCTGTTTTTTTCTATAAAAAAAATTTAAATAAAATTGTGTCTGGTGGCGGGGCCTTGAGGGCCAGCCGACGTCGACACATCGCGCGAGGTTGTTGACGTTATTAGCTTTGACCCAGCCGCAAGCTATAACTGCTCAGGGTTCCCCTCTCCGCAGGGGATTTTGGTCTTCTGCTGGAGCGCGGGCGGTATTGTCCTAGGCCCTACACCGCCTCACACCGCGCAGCCGGAAGAAGAGAGAGAACGGCCTCGTCAGCGGTGATGACGAGGCCCTCGACAGGCGGCCATGTTTTCCCCCGCCGGAGGTATCCTGGGCGTTGATTCGACAGGTGTCCACAAGGCCGACAGCCTTGGCGGCCGAGGGATCGGCCATGTAGGATGGGTTCAGCTTGAACAAACAAGCCGTCACCGTCCTGCCGCGAGCAGCCTGCTCTCCGATCACTCCCTTCCCCAACACCAGCGGAAAAAGTGGGCTCTGATTGTTTCCTTTGGCTGCGGGCCGCGTGCCTTCGTTGATGCGCGGGCGGCCCCCCTTTCGCTTCTCATGGGGACAGGGGCTGACACCCAGTTGATGGCTGAGCCTGGGTCTGTCCGTGAGAATGTTGTGCTGTCAAGCGGCTCCCACACCTTGAGCTGTGTTGGTTGAGCCTGGTGTTACGTCTGTCAACTTAAGTGTTGTCAGCAGGGGGGCTCGAAACCTTTTGAGGCACACAGTGCGGGCTTCCCCGGCCTCGCCTTCGCCAGGCCAGGTATCATGTTGGTGCCTCCCACTCCTGAAATATTGGCAAGTGGTCGCAGGCACACGTGATTTGGGGTGGTAGTAATATCACTGCAGGGCTACGGTATGTAGGAATCCATGGGGGCCTTACACCTTGCATGTCCGGCTGCAGAACAACTCCTCAGCATGTTCTGGAGGGGTGTTCAGTGGGGGGGCTTTTTTCATCAGAAGCCCCCCGTATCAGACCGGCCCTTTCTGTCGGGGTTCCCCCTTGGGTGCGATTGCCTCGTGGGTGGTGTCAGGGTCAGATGTTCCGACACGGAACGCGCTGCTCGCACGGTTCCAGGGTTGGCTACGCACAGCGGGGGGACCGGGCCAACTATCTACAGTTCCTGGCGGACCTGCGCCACGTGACGGCGGGTGCGTTGGGAGTGTCGTCACATATGACTACGGCAGTACCATATGTCGAGGTGGATGGAGAGAACGCTGAGGCGGGGACTTGTGTTTACACAACCCCACCCGTTTTCAGGTTTGGTACAGACCCTATTGTCAGGGTCTCCAGCAGTGACAGCTCTGGTCAACGAGATCCAATCTCTGTGGACGAAGCAAGCCATCGTCGTGGCGTTCTCCTCCCGGTGTTCTCTGCCTGAGAAGTCGGGAGGGAGGGGTGTAAGACCCAGGCTGGACCTGTCCCATGGGAAGGTTCAGCATTTTTTGGATCGTCTCCTACCTGTTGAACACTGTCAGGTGGGGGTCTGGTTCTCCTCCATAGACCTGTAGGATGCGTATGCGCATCTCCGATCTTCCATCCTAAGGCTTACCTACGCTTCCTTTGCAGGGTTAGCGTATGAGTACCAGAGGCTGCCGTTCGGTTTTCTCTGGCTTCCCGCATCTTCACCAAGTGTGTGGAGGCCGCACTGGGGCCTCTGCGTCGTCAGGGGTTACGGAGTGTTCTGCCCTGATGACGTTCTGGTCCTTCGCGGTCAAGGTGGATCGTCAGGTCTCGTACCAGGCAGGTCTCTACCAGCCTGGGGTTGCTGTAGACTGGATGTAGAGTACTCCTCTTCCCAGTCAACGGTTGGAGGGCTATGGGCATCCATCTCAGAGCGTGTTGTCAACACGCTCGGGAGGTTCCGTCCTAGGACGGTTACGGCGCTGTCTCACGTCGCGTTTTCACCGACGCCTCCCTCGCTGGTGACGCGTCGGGCCAACGCAGTAGGGGGCAGCTGGCAAACCATGCTGCCCGGTCTGCGCTACGTTCAATGTGTTGGTGTTGAAAGCGGTCCTTCTGGTCCACAAATGGTGTTGATCAGGACGGACGATACGACGTCAGTGTCGTGTATCGACAGACAGGGAGGAGTACGCTCCCCCTGTCTGCACCAGGCGGCGGGCGGCTGGCTATGGGCGTCCTCCATCTGCGCGGCCTGAGGGTTCCCCACATCCCCGGCAGGGAGAATGTGGGTGCAGGTGTACTGTCGCGGGGCGGTCCTCATCCTGACGGGTGAGGATTACGTCTGGACATGGCCAGGCAGGTCTGGGACCGATGCCGTGCCGCCAGGGATTCTTCCCCATACATCTGTTAGGTCAGTTGTTGGGACGGGTACGTTGAGGGGCGCAGGTTCTTGATCCTGATGGTGTTACCATCTAGAATGCGCATGCTCCCTCCACTGTCGCGCTTACGCGGGCAGATGACGTATGTTCCAAGTGTGGTGTAAGGCGGGGGGCCGGGACTCAGTCTCCTGCCCCCTGGATGCTGTCCTTAGTTACCTCCAGTCTCTCCTTGATAGACTGTCGGCTTCGACGGTGAGGGTATATGCAGCAGCTATATCCTCCTATCATGAGGGGTTTGAGGGGATGTCTTGTTTAGCCACCCTCTTGTGAAGCGTTTCCTGCTTGGCGCTCGACGCGTTAAGCCGGTGCAACGCTCCTTGGCTCCGACTTGGGATCTTCAATTGGTCCTCGGTCGGTTGTCCTTGGCCCCGTTTGAGCCGCTCGAGCAGGCGCCGTTGGGACAGCTGTCCTTCAAGACCGCATTCCTACTGGCTGTCACTTCCGCTAAACGTGTAGGTGAGCTCTGTGCTCTCTCGGTACGTCCAGAGTGCCTGTCTTTTCGGACCGATTGCGGTGCCACTCTGCGACCTAATCCTGCTTTCGTGCCTAAGAATATCCGGAGTTCCTTCCGCTCCCGGGATATTGTGGTTCAGGCGTTTCGTCCTCCTCCTCACACTAGTGAGTTAGATGCGGGCCTTCACCTGTCATGTCCAGTCCGTGCTTTGGGGATTTACCTCAGCCGTACTCAGGACTTCAGGGTTACCGACCAGCTTTTTGTCTGTTACGGTGGGGCTCGTGCTGGTAAGGCACTGTCGAAGCAGCGCCTGTCCCATTGGTTGTGCGAGGGCATTACCCTCTGCTACACGTTGGCTGGGCAGGATTCCCCTGGGGGTGTCAGGGCACACTCCACTCGTGGGGTGGCTGCTTCTGCCAGATTTGACCTACTGTCCGAGTGCGTCCCTTCAAATAGCCGGCTGCAGCTTTCGCCTGCACTGAACAACCGAGTATTAGATACAGCTAAGGCAAATGGTGACATCACCAAGGAAATCCCTGTTCCCGCTGCGAGCAACGTCAATGCAGCTCTCAGCGACAGAGCTGTTCCTGTTCCTACTTCTTCCCCTATTGTCTCGGACACTCTTATTATAGGTGACTCAATCGTCCACTATGTCTCTGTGAAAGGTTGCGAGACAAGGTGCTACTCTGGTGCTAAAGTGGCAGACATTAACGCTATGATACCTAGTCTGTTGTCTGAGGTGTGTCAAAATTCCCTGGTGGTTCACATTGGAGCCAATGATATCAAAGCTGATGCATCAGAGCTGATAAAAGAGGAGTTCAATAGATTAATGGACACTCTCAGTCTATGGGAGACTGGTAAGACCATAGCCATCTCAGGGCCCCTACCCTGCCTATATCGTGGGGATATGAAATACAGTCGCCTTCACCAATTACATCTGTGGCTGAAGGAAAGCTGCTGGTTCTGGAACATTGCCTACATAGATAACTTCACTCTTTTTTATGACAGATATGACCTCTTCAATAGGGACGGAGTACATTTAAACAGGTCTGGAGCCAAGCTGCTCTCTATGAATATTTCTGATACATTGCAAGCCCTCTTTTCATTTCTCCAAAAGCCTGTAAATTGATGCTCTGTATGCCCAAGTTCTACAGTAACTCAATTAACTCACCGCCTTCAACTCTCTCCCCAGCCCAGGCTTGGGCAGCTTAGTAATCAGGAAAATAGTGCCCCGCTAATATCTTCTTCAATTTTATCATCAAAGTTACCTCTACCATTTCATCCCATTCCTACAATAATTAGCAATAGACATCAAAATAGAGCATCTGGTAAAGCAAATTTGACAGACCTCCGACCTTTAAAGTATTACAGTCCAGTAAAGTGCCATGGTCATGGGATAAAGATGGCCCTATTTAACATTAGGTCACTTCTCTACAAGTCCTCATCGGTTAGTGACATCATTTGCGATGAGAAATTAGATATTATCTTTCTAACGGAGACATGGCTTGGCTCTGATGGAGCGGTAACTTTGGCCGCTGCCTGCCCCGCGGGCTATAGTTTTGTGCACTCAATACGTGAAGGCAAGAAAGGAGGTGGACTGGCAAATATTTTCTCAGACACTTTAAAATGTAAACTTCTGATTCTTGGCAAATATTCATCATTTGAATACCAGGCCACCATACTTGAGAGTAAATCCCCTGTGCTAATAATTACCATTTATCGTCCTCCAAAGCTCAGTAAAACCTTATTTTTAACAGAAATAGCTGAACTTCTATCTATCTGTTCCACTAACTACGACAGAACCCTGATAACAGGCGACGGAAACCTTCATGTGGAGAATGTATCAGATACTGAAGCTGTGGGCTTCCTACAGTTGTTGTACTCTTTTGATTTTATTCAGCATGTTGTCGGCCCAACACATAAACACGGCCACACCCTGGACTTGGTGATCTCTAGAGGTATGAGAATCACTGTCGACAAAATTATTGAAAGGCCGGAGCTATCTGACCACCATCTGCTATGTTTTAGTATGACTGTCCCTGATCTTGAGAAAAACAGTACAGACTATACTATTAAAAAACGTTTCTTTAGCCCGTCAGCAGCCAGTGAGTTCCCTAGTCATCTGGTAGGTGCGCCCGCCCTACCTGAATCTTCCTCAGTAAATTATATGGTTCAACATTTTAGTCTTAAAGTAAGGTCAGCTCTTGACAAAGTGGCTCCCTTGAAAACCAAGAGGAGACATAAAGCCAGAATAACACCCTGGATCACCGAACATATGCGTTCACTTAAGAGGGAATGTCGTAGAGTGGAGCGAGTTTGGAGAAAAACCAAGTTCACTGTCCACCTACAGTCTTTAAAGCAATCTACAGTTGCCTACAACAAAGCCATGCGTCTGGCAAGACAGACGTATTTCTCAGGCATTATTAATGAGAATAAGACAAATGCCAGAGTTTTATTTTCCACCATTGAACGTCTTTTAAATCCCCCCCAGTCCTACAAGCAGTCGCTCGCTGCCACTAAAGATAAGTGTAATGAGTTTGCATCCTTTTTTGATAATAAAATTCTTAACATTCGTGCTAGTATTGTGAGTGATGCTCTTAGCACAAACTCTCAAACTACAAATGCCGCTAGTAGTGCTATATGCAACAGGATAAATCGCTCCAGGGGAAGTCTAGCATCGTTCTGTGAAATTGATGAAAAGGAACTCCGCAAAACCATATCGCAAATGTCATCATCCTCCTGTTCTTTGGATGCCATTCCCACCCCCTTCCTCAAAGAGGTTTTAGACAGTGTGGTTGGAGATATCCTTAAAATTGTAAACAGCTCTCTCAAATCAGGCATCTTTCCAGACTCACTAAAAATGGCTGTAGTTAGGCCCTTACTAAAGAAACACAACCTTGATCCCTCTGTGTTGAGTAACTATAGACCTATCTCTAATCTCCCTTTTTTGGGCAAGGTCTTAGAAAAGACAATTTATTATCAACTGGATGCGTTTTTACAGAAAAATGGGGTCCATAACAAATTCCAATCTGGTTTCCGGAGGGGCCATAGCACTGAGACAGCACTTGTAAAGGTAATTAACGACCTTAGGGTGTCTGCGGACAATAAAGAGGTATCCGTTCTCCTACTCCTAGATTTAACGGCTGCGTTTGACACAATTGACCACACAATTCTAATGCACCGCCTCGAGTATTGGATAGGTCTGTCAGGCACGGCCTTGTCCTGGTTTCATTCCTACTTAACAGGTAGAAGCTACTCTGTCAATCTAGCGAATTATGATTCCGACAAACACACCATCTGTTCTGGTATCCCGCAGGGATCCATTCTTGGCCCTTTATTGTTCTCCCTGTATATACTGCCGCTGGGTGGACTTATTACCAATCATAGAGTTAACTTCCATTTATATGCTGATGATACCCAGCTTTACCTCTCCGTAGCTCCAGACGAGCCCTGTGCTCTAGACCCGTTGTTGACCTGTTTGTCCAGCTTAAAAGGCTGGATGAGTGAGAATTTTCTCAAGCTAACTGAGGATAAGACAGAAGTTCTCATAGTGGGGTCTAGTGAGCAGAGAGAACTGATAAAACGTAGACTGGGTAACCTGAACGTAGAAAATAACACTGCAGTAAAGAAACTGGGGGTTATTATTGATTCTGAATTGAATTTTAATACACACATTAATCATGTCACGAAGATTGCCTTCTTTCATCTTAGAAATATTGCACGAATTAGAGCCTATGTGTCCCTGGATGATGCAAAAACGCTAATCCACGCTTTTGTTTTCTCTCGGCTTGATTATTGTAATGCACTTTATTCTGGCCTTCCAAAGAAAACAACTGACAGATTACAACTTGTCCAAAATTCGGCAGCCAGAATTTTAACTAGAACTAAGATGAGGGAACATATTACTCCAGTTTTAGCTTCACTGCATTGGCTCCCGGTTGTCTTTAGGATTAATTTTAAAATTCTCCTGCTTGTTTTTAAAGCTCTTAATGGTCTGGCACCATCTTATCTCTGCGACTGCTTACATAGATATGTTCCAAACCGCCCCCTCAGGTCCTCTAGTGCGGACCTGCTCGAAGTGCCTACAATGAAATATAAAAAATATGGCGAAGCAGCCTTTTGTTTCTATGGGCCGACGGCGTGGAATAATCTCCCACTACATATAAAACAGGCAGCCTCTGTGGATAGCTTTAAAGCACAGCTCAAGACATATTTTTATACTCTTGCTTTTAGCTGATTTTAAAATGCCTGTTGTCATTTATGCTTTTTAGCTATTTTCTTAATCATGTTTTGCTGGTCTTAAAATCCTGCTTTTCTTTTCCTTACTTTTTTTTTGTGCTTTATTGTAAAATGTTGTGTTTTTATTTCTTTGCTCTGTTAAGCACTTTGAGCTGCACTCCGTGTATGAAAGGTGCTATATAAATAAAGATTATTATTATTATTATTATTATAAGCACAATGTCAGCCTCACACTTTTTGCAAAACAATACACACAGTGATTTGCAAAACACTAAACACACTTGCATTACATTAGACACAGAATGTCAAATTACCACACATATGAGCCAATTGGTTAAACACAGCCATCAGATGCACAAACACACCATTGCTTAATTGTAGATACACCAATCAGGTTTAAGCACTATAAAAATGCAGCAGGTGAGTTCACCTGTCTTCAACCAAAATGGAAGGAGAGTGAAGTACTGTACACAGAGAACGTGAAAATATACAATACATTCACCAAACACTACACAAGACAACCAATGATGCAGACTGATGAAAATATACATTTTCTCCCATTTTCCCAAATCAGTCAACATGTCAACATGGAGAATCACAACAAAAAGATCTCTTGCCAGATCCAGCTAGGCAAAGAGATAATGTCTAGTATTTTCTGTACTCTATTTAAATTCAAAATAGTTTTTGTTTTACTGTTTTAACCTGTACTGGATACAGTATTTTATGTTTGTCTGATATTTGCTGAGTGTTATGCACATAGTAGCATGAAAACTGGGACATGTTTTGTTGTGATTCTCCATATTGAAATGTTGACTGATTTGGTTATATGGAGAGAAAATTTATATTTTCATCAGTCTTCATCATTGATTTTGGTATATAGAGATACATAAATTATATTTTCATCATTCTACAGCATTGGTCTTGTGTAGTGTTTGGTGAATTTATTGTATATTTGCACATTCTCTGCATACTTCACTTACAGTACTCTAATCACTGAGAAGTAGAATTGCTAAATGTGTTTTAGGTTAAGCACAGCAGTGTGTGTAACTGGTTCAAACAGAATTAAGTCATATGAAACGTGTGTTTCATATGGTAACAAAATGTAGTTTTTATAAATTAGTGTATGGTTTTGACAAGTGTTTAATTTAGCAAAGGATCTGATGATAATTGTATGTGTGGTTGTGCTAATTGTGTGTTTTGAAACATTCAGCACAGACAATGGGGATGCTGACATCTTAAAAAAATATATATATATATTTTAATTTTTTTAAAGCTCCGGGGCTAGGAGAAAAACATCCGGGGCTAAAGCCCTGGAAGCCCAGGGCTAACGATGCCACTGGTCATGCCCGCAGCGATTGTGCAATAATACAAGTAATAAGAATAGACATAACAGGTATAATGTACATAACATAAAGTTAAAAAAAATGCATGGTAAAGACATGCCAAGGTCCTGCGATAGTGCAATACAGTGTCAAGCTACGGATGAGGCACTGGGTCTTATGTACACTATACATATACTATACTATACAATATACAGGTATACTATATATCCTTATGCTTAGTCTTCGCTATATCCATCTATTACTATACAAGAACCACACACACAATTAGAAAATGCAATGTCACGAGGGCTTATTCAGATGCGTGTTTAAGACATAAAATATGAATAGCCAATCTTGCCAATTCCCAGTAATGAAATCATAAAATTATAAACATGCCCTGTGTTCAATGAGTTCAATGGAGATGGGCTGTTAGAGCATTCAATCAGAGCACAACAGGAGGCCTTTAATAACTCTGGCCCATGAAGGCACACCGTGAGAGCAATATGAGCCATGCATACACATGAGCGGCTGTTGATTCATCTGCATGTTGGTGCTCACTAATGAAAACTACAACTAGACACTTCTCGGAAAAATAGCCTCGGGTACGACCTGTTAGAACTTGTGTGCAAATGTGTGCAGATACTCTCTCTGTAGCAAGTGGTGCAGAAATGGATCCTTGCCTGTTGGTGGTTAAATGTCAGCAGCATTTGTGGGAGTTCAGGGTTTGGAGAGACTTTTGTGCTCCTCCCCCAGTGAAAAGAGCATTAATGCCCTCTTTATGCCAGATGGCTGAATGGATGAATCCTTTGTAGCTCACCACACAATTCCAGAGACGTGGACAGTGTGTGCTAGTGTGTCTGGGGACACTTGGCGCAAGGCAGCGAATGGTAAACAGCCTACTGTCTGACTGTCCTGTCTGTCCCTTCCTCTGGGGTGGAGGGGGGGCGGCTACTGTCACTGACTTATCTGTCAGCGGCCGAGCTGCTGTGGTATTTATGAATTACCTATACCAATGTACCTTCCTGAGCTGGGTAGGATATACTGTATGAATAAACTATCAGCTTACATTCACAAAAATAGTGCATGGTGAAAAATTACGAGCGGAGCACTTCTGTGTATTGGTATCAAGTGATGAGATGACAACCTCAGTCTAGGGAAGATATGCACCTTCCGTGATTACGGTCTTTAGCTCCTAAAATAGAGGCCCTGGTGGGGATGGAGGGAATTATACAATCCAAATATCATTAGAGCCCGGAGCGCCACCTGGGTCCCGGCACACTCTCCTCAACGCTATCTGAGGTTTCTCCTGATGATTCATGCAAAGCCAGAGCGGGACAGATGGTGGTAAACAGATCAAGCTGTTGTACAATTGGCCGCCCCGGCGCTGATTCCCACCCCCACATGGACCAGGGTCACCTAAACTTTCTCTGAGCTGTCTGTGAGAAGAGGTGAACGGGCTGGCTAGGGTCGCCGCCGCAAGCATGCGGTCATAAACCTGAAAAGCCAATGTCAGACTGCACAATTCTGGCTGACATTCTAGGTACAGTAGACCTTGGGAATTTGAGAATGTGTGTCCCTCTGAGAACACCAACAAACAAGGTTGGGGGCTGGGAGACTTGTTAACCTGTTAACGTTTGGCGTCCCCCCCTCGTCTGTCGGCTTCAGGCTGTGTTATTGCCGATCAACCAACACATTGTTGGAAAGCTAAAATGCCCACCATTTGATTGACACCCTACTCAACCTATTACATGCTTCCAATCTCGGGTTACAAGACCAAACAACCAACGAGAATCAGTTTCGGACAAGTGACCACGTCCGGTTTCGCCTGGCCCTGAACGGACCAGTCACCTCTGATCCTGAAAATGATTCACCATTTTTGTAGCCAATGAAATTCTGGAGCTAACGGTACCTTACATGAGGGATGATTACTACGATGAAGGGAGAGAAGACCACCAAGAAAGCACAATTACTTGCTCGCGTGTCGCGCTCCGTGAGAATGTATTGGACCCGACGGCCATTTTGGATAAGCATACCGAATTATTACCGCAACAGATATGAGAAAAACAGTCATTTTCCATGGGATTGTTATCAACTTTGGACCTGTACTAGATAAGACTTCAGGCTATGGAACCGTTGTGTTTTCCAGCTCCAACCTCTGAGCTGGAACTCTTTTGCAGGCATCTGGTTGCAAACTAATTCAGACATAACAAAACATTTATTTCAATGTTCAAACCTCTGTAACTCTATTACATTAGCACTCAGAGTTATTCTGTTGTGGAAGAGAATTCAGAATGTTTACTTTCAAAAGAGACCAGACTCATGTATGTGCTATAAGTGGTTCAAGAATACATCTCTTGCAATCGACAGGCGTTTTATGCTAAATGTGCTGGATGGATAAGAGGTTGGCATTAGGGATGCTCGATATTGGCTTTTTTACCGATACCGATATACCGATATTGTCCAACTCTTAATTTCCGATACCAATATCAACCGATACCGATATATGCAGGGTTTCCCCCCCCAAAAAAATGGAATAATTTCAGGTAATTAACATTACACATATCTCTTGTTGTGGAATTAACACAACATTATGCATACTTTTGACAATAAATAAAATCAGAATTTGTTCTTACTTGCTTGTCTGGGTAAATAAACGTTATAGAAATGTAAAAATATATATATATATATATTTTTTTTAAACCGATACCGATATTTTCCGATATCACATTTTAATGCCAATATCGGCCGATAATATCGGTAGGCCGATAATATCGGACATCCCTAGTTGGCATTGACCATATTCACACGGTGGCCATTTTGCTCTTATGTCGTGCTCATGTTGGGATTCCTTCCACCCTGTTCCCATCCAAGGAATACCAACCTGAGCATGACATGCGCGCAAAATGGCCGCTGTGTAAATATGGTTAAATACTAGAGCTAGCAAGAGCATGTCTGGGTACCCTGGCTTTATAGTTTGTGCTTACCTTTTTTCCTGTTGAAGGCTCGATTCATACTGGAAAACCTTGCGTCTTGGCAGTCCCTCCTGTGTATTTTCCAATATTCCACCTGGAAAAAGAGAGAGGGCGGGGGGGACTAGGTTAAAAATGTATTTAATCGCCTGCCCTCACAAAAAAGACGAGAGGTCTACCAACAAACAGCCTGGAGCTAAGCCCTCTCATTGACAAATCCCCACACTCTCAGAGTGAGCTCATGGTTACTTATGAGTAGTGGAACTGTCAACATGCATGCCAATGAAAACTATGGTCCATCTGCAGTACACTGCTTGTTTACCCCAAGGCTACACAGCATTTGCCATCTGTGACGGGCCTGGTACCATATCTGGTACCTTAGGGCTTATATCTGAAGTTTTTCAAGAGCAAGTTATCTTTATTGTTTTGGGAAAAAGGACATTTAGAAGATTTGGCAGAATAATAACCTATGGGGACTTGTATCAAAAGTATGTAGTAGTCTATCGTGGTGGAATGTAACATTGTTATCCTCTGGTACAATCAGTGGCATTGCATTCTAATCTTCCTAAGGGAAGTAAGTAGGTCATATGCTTGGGTCAGCTTATTTTTCCCTACACCATTTCCTAGAGTATCTGTAGCCCTAGCCTTGCAACATTGATCATCTGACACAGCAGCAAGCTTTCAATGCAATCACCATACAATACTTTACTGTATTGTATTTGACTTTCCAAAAATCAAACATGACATGGGCTAGAACAATATTGAGAAGAAAATATTGTTCCAAACAAGCTAATGATGAAGTCTGAGTAAAATATGACATGGAATGAATCATTTTGGGGAATCAATATTTTTCTAGTGGCCAAGCACTTCCAAATCCAAACTTTGATGCCAAATTTGCAATCCCTGCCTTAAAACAGCTCTTTCAAACAAGTACTTTTCATTAAATTTCAGTTACGTAAAAGCTACTCAGCAGATGAATTTGGATGTATTTCCATTATCAGCTGAAGTAACTATGCTTTACCGTTCATAACTTTAGCCCTGATCAATAAGCTGAAACCTACTCGTGCATAAACCATATCCTGCATGCAGGTCCTCACCCAAATGGGTAAATCCGTATGTATATACTTAGACTTGCAGAAAGCACATTACGCGTGAAGTGAATTTTAGAAGATATACAGTAATAGCCCTGGTTAATCACATGGAATTGAGAGACTTGGGTACATTTAAAAAATTTAAATTTTAAAATGTAAACTATACAACCTTAATTGAAGTGTTTCTGACCACATAGCTATTCACTTTTTGTATTTAATTTTTTTATATATAGTTTTGTTGTATCTTTTTTTTTTTAAACACAGTAGTGTAGTTGCAGACAGTCTAATTTGGGGGTTCTCAAAATGTGGGGAATTTTAAGAAAATTCTTCTGACTAGTAAGAAATGCGCCAGAAGCATTAAGAGGGATGATAATGATATAAGTTAAAGGAAAACTCCAACATTTTGGGAAATTAGCTTATTTAACATCTTCCCTGGAGTTAGACAAGAAGATACATACTTTTGTCTCTGTGCATGCATTAGGCTTAGGGAACAGCCGCTCCGTTAGCGTAGCTTAGCTTCATTACTGGAAGTGGGTCAGATTTGTACCCTGACGTTCACTACAGTGCCCTACAGTCACAAAATACACTCCAAATACAACTCCAAAACGTTCCTGTAAACATGTTGTGACCTGTGTATTTACCACGTGGAGAAATAAAAAATAATTGAATTAGACAATTACGTTTTCTAAGTAAATATACTCTGAACAATTTTTTGCCTAACCACTCCTCTCTGGGCGCAGTCAGTGATTTCAGCGTGACGCCGTGTTTGTTGACATTCTCATTCATTCAAAGGATCCGAACCGATTGAAGTTTATGGATACCATGACTTAAAATCCTCTTACCTTGACGATTAAAAGCCTCCCCAATTTAGAAAACAGTATTCCAATGGCTGGTCTTGATAGGCTGCTAGCTAACGGAGCTAACCAACAAACACAGACCCGGGCGGACACTAAAGCAAATAACGAGAGCAATGACTTCCGGTCGGGGGGGTTTCAAAATAAAAGAGCGATGTCTATAGCAGCGGAATACGTTTATTTTGTACATTATCTAACGTTAACACGAACCTAAACTAACTTTAGGTTAGTTGTAACGTTAGTTTAGGTCATGACATCTCCTTAGCAAATGATCTCAATACCTTCTATGCGAGGTTTGAGGCTGTGAATAACAACACCAGCCTACAAACCACTGCAATGGAGGGGGGGGACACTGCTGATGGAGACTCAGTGTTAAGGGTAACAGAACATGAGGTGAGGAGGACCTTTAAGAAAGTGAATATCAGGAAGGCAGCAGGACCGGACGGTATCCCCGGCCGCGTCCTAAAAGTCTGTGCCGACCAACTGGCCCCGGTATTCACTGACATATTTAACCTGTCTTTGGAACAGGCTGTCATCCCCACCTGTCTGAAGAAGTCCACTATTATCCAAGCCTGCTTGCCTCAACGACTACCGCCCTGTAGCTCTCACCTCCATAGCCATGAAGTGCTTTGAGAAGCTAGTAAAGGGCTACATCTGCTCCTCCCTCCCCATCAACCTGGACCCCCTGCAATTTGCATACCGCCCCAACAGGTCCACGGAGGTAAAAAAATAAAAACACAAAAAGTTAAATATTTGCAATAGATCAAATGTAAAATAGATTTCTCTGGGGGGGATTATTACAATCTGATTTGTCTTTGTGTGTGCGTGTGCGTGTGAGAGAGAGAGAGAGAGAGAGAGAGAGAGAGAGAGAGAGAGAGAGAGAGAGAGAGAGAGAGAGAGAGAGAGAGAGAGAGAGAGAGAGAGAGAGAGATCTCCAACTTGTGTGAGTTTAGATTGCATTACCCTCTGTTGCAGTGATCTCCTGGTTGTTCCCCACCTACAGTAGGTTATCTAACTATCACGCCACTGCAACTAGAAACTCTGGCCTGGCCTGCTTCTAAGTTCAGTGGCCCGACTACATGATTTTTTTTTTTTTAAATCAATACATTCTGGAAATCATCTCACGACCCCCCCCCGCGGCTGCTGGCGACCCCCACTTTGGGAACCACTGAGTTAGAGGATAGAAGAGGGGAGTTAGAGGAGAGAAGAGGAGTTATAGGAGAGAAGAGGTGAATATAGAGAAGAGAAGAGTTAGATGAGATAAGAGGAGAGTTAGAGGAGATAAGAGAAGAGTTAGATGATAGCTGGGTGGGGGAGAGAAGAGGTGAGGAGAGTTAGAGGAGAGAAGAGTTAGGAGAGAAGAGGGTAGTTAGAGGAGAGAAGATGCAGGGGTGCAGTTGTGCACACACGCGGTTACACTGCGTGTTATTAGTAGTCACTCAGGGCAGAAGTGCGCGCAATGATAAGTACCCGGCCGTTGTAGAAAGCTACCCGGCCGGCGGCCGGCACTTGTCACCTAGACTTTGCATAATAATAGGAACCTACGAGAAGGTGGGGGGCTGCTTGATCCCCATTGTTATGCATAATAATCATCTGTTCTGTGCGCAACTGAGGGAACATGTATGCGCGTGCGCGGGAGCGCGCGGCGTGTAACCAGTTCCCATATTACGACTGCACCACTGAGAAGATGTGAGGCGAGTTAGAGGAGAGAAGATGAGGGGAGTTAGAGAAGGGGTGAGGGGAGTTAGGAAAGAAGAAGAGAGTTATATGTAGGTACAGGTTCATAAGCCATCACTTGTCCAAATCGGGCAGATACTTTTCAATCTATGTTTTATTAACCAAGATGATACCACAATTGCTTGTTTAGAGCGGCATAGCTTCAAAGGTATGGAGCTGTTCCTCTTAACGATGCATGCAGGATTACTGTACCCACATTGCAACACACCTAACCCCTCCCCCACCTAACGCCTTCTCCAGGTGAGCTGCAGGGGATCTGCAATGTGGCTTTGTTATTATGATGTGAGAGACAGTTTACAGTTATTCCGTGGTATGTGTGTGAGCTGCTCTCAGTCAGTGATGGAGCCGCCTCTCTGCGCCTAAGTTATAGTTTGTATAGATAGAATACATTTTGTGTACTATGTTTACAAATCTACTACGATTGAGGAGCCGGGAAAAAAGCGTTAGAAGATCCCAGCGTTAGAAGAGAAGAGAGAGAAGATGAATGGATAAGAGGGTCGGGCAGAGGAGAAGACAGATAAGAGATATAAGAGGACTGGAGAAGAGGGGCGGGCAGAGGAGAAAACAGATAAGAGAGAGAAGAGGACTGGAGAAGAGGGGCAGGCAGAGGAGAAGACAGATAAGAGAGAGAAGAGGACTGGCGAAGAGGGGCGGGCAGAGGAGAAGACAGAGGAGAGAGAGAAGAGGACTGTAGAAGAGGGGCAGGCAGAGGAGAAGACAGAGAAGAGAGAGAAGATGACTGGAGAAGAGGGGCGGGCAGAGGAGAAGACAGAGAAGAGAGAGAAGAGGACTGGAGAAGAGGGGCGGGCAGAGGAGAAGACAGATAAGAGAGAGAGAAGAGGACTGGAGAAGAGGGGCGGGCAGAGGAGAAGACAGAGAAGAGAGAGAGAAGAGGACTGGAGAAGAGGGGCGGGCAGAGGAGAAGACAGAGAAGAGAGAGAAGAGGACTGGAGAAGAGGGGCGGGCAGAGGAGAAGACAGAGAAGAGAGAGAAGATGACTGGAGAAGAGGGGCGGGCAGAGGAGAAGACAGAGAAGAGAGAGAAGAGGACTGGAGAAGAGGGGCGGGCAGAGGAGAAGACAGATAAGAGAGAGAGAAGAGGACTGGAGAAGAGGGGCGGGCAGAGGAGAAGACAGAGAAGAGAGAGAGAAGAGGACTGTAGAAGAGGGGCGGGCAGAGGAGAAGACAGAGAAGAGAGAGAAGAGGACTGGAGAAGAGGGGCGGGCAGAGGAGAAGACAGAGAAGAGGAGTAGAGGGTAGTTAGAAGAGAATAGAGATAAGAGGACTGGAGAAGAGGGGTGGGCAGAGGAGAGTTAGAAGATAAGAGGAGACTGGAGAAAAGAGGAGTAGAGGGCAGTTAAAAGAAGACAGAGCAGAGGACTGGAGAGGAGGAGTAGAGGGTATATGAGCATTGGAGGATAGGAGAGTTAGGGGAGGGGAGAAGAGAAGAGAGGACAGTTCGAGTAGGTGAGAGGAGATGCCGAGTTACGTCCAGCTGAGTTGAGCGTAAACCTTTGAGCCTGATAATGAAAGTGCCACCAGCTGTTTTAACTGAACAGCTGCAAGGTGCCACTGTATAACAAAAAGCATGCTAATAATGAATCAATAAACTTTTTTCTTTTTTCATGAGAGACCAGGGGAATGATGAAAGCATTCCAGATAACAAAGGAACTGTGCCAAACTGCCAATGCATATTTTAGTTCGGAAATTGTATAGTAACAGGCTTTGTAATTGTCTCCACCAGGATATAGGTTTGACGGAATGTAAAATTTATGAAAATGTATCCATTTATGAAGATTTTGGATGAGATGTTTTTGTGCCACAGGGCCCCTTTTAAAAAGGGGAGGACGACCCTGCAGTGAAACAGGCAACAGGGCGGGGACTGGGACATGCGGAGGTTATTTTGCAATGTAATGCTTTTCTGTAGATTATTTGACTGTCATTGGTACAGTAATGGTGTGGTATTTTCGATTAACGTGCGTTTTTTATGGATAATCATCTAGATACTCAGATACAGTGCAGTATTATTCTTTACGAGACAAGCCAACGTGCTGGCACCGAAGACCCGCCCTACTCTGCCTCTGATTCGCAGAATGTGGCTCTAGTTAGGCTCTGGTTGGGGGAAATGTAACTGGCCCGTCGATTATTGTGATCAGGCTGTCCTGTGGATTTCAGCTGTCGCTGTACTGAATTTACTGGTAAATTAAATTAGGTTTAACGTTAGTTTGTTTACTACAGTTATGTAGTCAACTAAGGTAACGTTACAGTAGCAACTGCTCAAATAAAGCTGTATCCACATTGCTGTCAAGTTAACGTTATGGTCTCTCGAAAATTGAATGCGACCTCAAGGCTTTTCAACACTGGCCGCGTAATATTAGTTAACGTTCATTTAGCAGGATGTAATGTGTAACGTTTAATCAACGTGAAATGGCCCTGAATACATCATATAATGTGTTTCCCAGCTGCTTATATTGTAAGTGTATGCCCAAAAATATATTTCACAATGAATTGAAAATGGGTGACCGTGATGTAAACAAGACTAAAGTCTTTCTCTGGTCTGTGCATCCCCTTAACAATTGTGTGTATTGAGCTGTACTGTATTGTACTCATTCTGCAATCTGTTAATGACATTTACATATCTGTAGATACTATATCTATATCTGTACATCCCTTACCTACTCTTACTAGTTACGCTGCTGGCCAGTATGACTTACTACCATATAGTGTCTTTATACCTGTATCACTGTACATGTTAATACTATATTTCTTACCTACTCTTACTAGTTACACTGCTGGTCAGTATGACTTACTACCATAGTGTCTTTATACCTGTATCACTGTACATATTAATACTATATCTATATCTGTACATATCTCTTACTAGGGACACTGTACATTGGAATACTGACATACATTTGCCATGGAAACTGTACATTGGAGGAGGTTGGGTAGGTGGGGTGGGGTTGGGTGGGGCTGTACATTGGAATACTGACAAAGCCATGCTTGGTCTTTATTGTACAACTGGGTTAGGACATTTGTAGGGGCCAGTTTTGAATTGCAGTCTCCCGTAGGTGTTCTTTGAGAGTGTTTTTGAAGGTGGGTAGTGATTTACATTCCTTTACAGCTTTGGGTAGGGCGTTCCACATTGTTGTGGCATAATTGCGAAACGTGTTTAGTCCCTTGTTTGAGCCGAATCTGGGTTTTACATGATTTGTGGAGCTCCCTCTGGTGTTGTGATCGTGGTATTCACTGACCTTTGGGAAGTATTTTGACATGTACATGGGTACCTTGGTCGTGTAGTGTATCTTGTAGACCAGGCCCATTGCAAGTTGCTGTACTCTGTTGTCTACTCTAAGCCATCCTAGGTTGGCAAAGTGTGCAGGGGTGAGGTGGGTTCTAGGAGTCAGGTCAAGCAGTAGTCTGACTAGTTTGTTTTGAGATGTTTGTAATTTGGTTTTTAGTGCCTTTGAGGTGCTTTGGTACCATGAGGTGCAAGCATAGTCGTAGTACCCTTGAATGAGTGCTCCTGCCAGAGTCTTCAGGGTATTCTTGTTTACCAGGGAGGAGATCCGGTACAAGAATCGAGTTCGTTGATTGACTTTTTTTTATTACATTGGATGCCATTTTGTCACATCTGGACATTAATAAATACAAAAGTGTATTGTTATTGTTGTCATGTATTGTTGTCATGAACTGAATAGATTCCAGAAGTCATAATCCACTTAGTCCTGCTCCCAAAACTATTTTGAATATGTTGTAAAATAAATGCAACTACTGCAGAAGTAGGAATATAATTAGAATACAGTACAGTATGTATTACTATCTACTACTACAGTACTACCTATGCTGCTATGTCTATACTACTATGTATCACAAACAGTACTGTATTTGCAAATCTGGTATGTCATAAATGTATAGATGTAGCAGTACTGTCTATCTGTATGTCGTGTATGAAAATGGGGGACCCTGATGTAAACAACCAGTATGGCCACTACAATACTGTAACAAAAATGAGCAGAAGTATTTCAATTATTAGACGGAATGCCTATTTTTTAACAGACACAGCTACTGTACCAAGCAAGTCATACAATCACTAGTTTTGTCACATCTGGACTACTGTCCAGCAATCTAAAAAATAGTAAGATAAAATAGACAGAGTAAAATAGTGCAGTGCAATAAAATAGTAGAATAGAATAGATACAACTTATTTTTTTACAATGAGAATTTTATTACCATTGCAGAATGGGTAAACTACAGTCAATACACACAATTGTTAAGGGGATGCAGACCAGAGAAAGACGTTTGTACATTGCAAAGTTCATCCTTCCTCTGCAGAGTTCAAATAAAGCTGACTTGACCTGACTTGAAAAAAACAGTGTTGAGACAACCCCCCCCCCCCCCCCCCCCCCCCACCATCAATGTACAGCCCCCCACCCCACCTACCCACCTATTAACACCTCATCAAGGAGAGGGGGGCAGGGAGGTGTCAAATGCATCTGAGTACGGTCACAGTTCCATCCTAGAGGCTAATCTTTCCTGTGGCGGCACAAAACAGAAACCGCACCCACCCTAATAAAACCATTTGACGAGAGCCGTTAACGGGCGGCAGAGGGCGTTGAAACGGCGGTAGGAGGGACCTCAATTTGCAATGCTGTAACTGTAGGTCACCTTGAATAGATACAATCCACATTTATTTGATCATCAATGTCTTTGAAGGGTTTTGTCGACTTTTCCCCCCTTCTTTTAATCACAACTTAAAACACAGCTCTGGTTTACTCCAGTGTAAGGCTCAATACGTATTACTCTTCTCCATGATATTTTAAATAAGGTGTACAACAAGGGTACATTTTATTCTCCATTTATATGCTTATTCTTGGTGACATCATCAGTAAATGTAATATCCATACGCATTGTTATGCAGATGATTTATGTTCCCATAAATCCTGGAGATTCCAATAACCAAAATAGCCATAAGGATTGCCTTGCCGATATCAAAGCTGGATATTTAGTAGGGGCATTTTAGCAGGGATGTTTTGTGAGTGCGCATATGCAGGTCATGTAGGTGCTTCTAGCAATGACGACAAGGTAGTCGTGATAAATATCACCTATTTCACCAAATTCATCATCACCTCGAAAGGAATTATCTTGCAAAATATTAATAACACTCTAAAAGCCCCAACCACGGCCGTGCTGCTCCTTACACGAGATTTTAAACTGTGACATAGAACTGTATGTATCATGACTAGTGCTGTCAGGCGATTACAAAAATTAATCTAATTAATTACAGGATTTGTAATTAATTAATCTAATTAATTGCATTTTAATCGCATAACCATTTTATGCCTGCTATTCTATATTCTATAATCATATTTCAAATTGCATGTGTCCAGATGGCAGAATTCAGTACTGTATCTACAAAACCTTCTGTTTAATCATCTTCCATCTATTAATTTGCTTAGATTTTTCAGGTCTGGTCAATTTGAGCATGGTGTTATTCACAGTCAAAGATAAAAAAAAATGTATTGATATTCTCATTTGGTTCATTACAATTGACTCAAAATAAGATTTTCATTCAATCAATCACCGCGCAGATTGATTGATTGAATGAAAATGTTATTAACAGATTGCAGAATGGGTACAATACAGTACGGCTCAATACACACAATTGTTAAGGGCATGCAGACCAGAGAAAGACTTTCGTCTTGTTTACATCAGGGTCCCCCATTTTCAATTCATATTGAATTGTAAGTAAGGGTGCAACTTGCACCGTGCAATCCATTCTTTGTGGATCTAGCCCACAGTATTTCTGACACTGGGAATACATTCCCTGAGATTCATAGATGTCCCTAGAATCAGATACCAAGAACATGCAAATGGACCATATTAAAAAAAAGTCTGTAAACGTGTATTCTACATTCTCATGGAATGAGATACAAAAAAAATTATAAAAAAAAAATATTATATAATTTTTATTTTTTTTGTAATTAATTTTGAGTTAATTTTCATAACGCGATAATTTGCTGTGTAATTAATTAATCTAATTAATGCGATAAACTGACAGCCCTAATCATGACATAGCAGAGTCAAAGAAGCAGGGCGATGTTTCCTAAATCAAGCCCTGTTGCTTTTTGAAAAACTGGGCTTTTGAGGTGATTAAATCACTGCGCCCAGGTAGCAGTGGGTCGGCAAAAGTAGTTCTGAGTATATATCCGCTTAGAAAACGAAAATGTAATTTTTTTTTTTATTTCTCCACATGGTAAATACATAAGGTCACAACATGTTTACAGGAAAGTTTTGGAGTTGTATTTGGAGTGTATTTTGTGACTGTTGGGAACTAGGCTACACTGGCACAACTACTTCCAGTGAATGACGCTAAGCTAGGCTAACGGTGCGGCTGTTCCCTAAGCCTAATGCATGCACAGAGAAGAACAGCGTATGTATCTGCTTTTCTAACTCCAGGGTAGATGGCAAATAAGCAAATTTTCCAAAAGGTTGACGTGTTTCTTTAACTGTAGAAAAGGCTGCTGAACTGAGAATAACAGTTAATCTAAAGCATAAAACATCCCATTACGGTACAACGCCACCTCAACTGCTGCATAACCTTCGGATAAAACTAATAGGGTCAAGTTATCTTGAAATAACAGCAACCTAGAGCTACTCTCTCAATTTCAAATGCTATATTTACTGGCAGCCACTTGGGAATCCCTGAGCGGTATATGAAACCTGGCTGCTTTTATGTTATCACCAAAGTATTGCAGTGTAACATATCATCTGGTTTGACACTTCAGTATGATGCCATTCATTTTGATTGACAGGTGCTTTAGCACAGAGTTGCAAACTTCTCAGTCGCGACTCGCCACCTATGTTTACCAGCTGCATAGGAGCGCCAGGTCAGGTATGCTTTGTGTGTATGTTTGTGTGAGAGTGAGTGAGTGAGTGAGTGAGTGAGTGAGTGAGTGAGTGAGTGAGTGAGTGAGTGAGTGAGTGAGTGAGTGAGATAGACAGAGAGAGAGAGAGAGCGAGAGAGAGAGAGAGAGAGAGAGAGAGAGAGAGAGAGAGAGAGAGAGAGAGAGAGAGAGAGAGAGAGAGAGAGAGAGAGAATTCTGGGGTGTTTGAATTGCTCCAGAGAGACTAGATTTCCGTATGTCATATACAGCATGTTCACTGCACAGATAGTATCTGATGACGCGCCACTGCTCAGGAAACTTAGAACAGTGCATAAAACACTATCCGGAATGATAATCCGAATAAATGGGGACACAGAAAACGTCACTTAACACCTAAAAAAATGCAAACTCAACCGTATTAAAATGGTGTTTGAAGGCACATCCGTGCTTAACACATTGGTTGCCAACAACGAGATTTATCGTTATTTAATCGTTATTTATTTTATTAGCGATATCCATTAATCTTTCATCCGTCCAGCCTGACGTTATCATTGGGAATGGCTCTGAGCTCGAAAATGGCAAATACCGCCCCCTATCGTCTCCCGGATGGTAATGCACATCATTGGATTGGATTGAGTGAAAAAGTGCATCAGAGAAAAACTCCGGTCCAGGGTTTCCCCATCTCTGGCAAGCAGTGTCTGTTACCAGATTCACTGGGGAGGCTCGGCGCAGCTTTCGATTATGCGTTTCGGACTATAACGTTGGATCAATAAACGCGATCAATATTTGGAATAGCGATCAGGAATTTGATTCATATTTTTGCAGAACATCTGATGTGAGGTAAGGACTCTATGTTACCAGTTTTGGGTTAATCAGAGTTGTTTTTCACAGTGTTCACAACGTGTGTGTGTGTGTGTGTGTGTGTGTGTGTGTGTGTATGTGTGGCGTTAGGCGCTGAGCGCGGCACGAATAAATAATTTTTCAACCCGCTTTTGTATTGCGCATAAGAACACAAATACTCTCGATAATCTAGCGTTTATTTGAAAACTATTCATAAATCAGCCGGAAAATGACAACGTGTTTTGTGTATTCCAGTAAATGGCTATTATCCCGGAATATTTTTTTCTTTCTAGAAATCTCCAAAACTATACTCGTATTCAAAACGGTATAAAACGGAAATGTACTGATGAAAAAACAATCTGTTTCGTACATGTTGTCTTAACTGCAAGCAAGTCATTGATAAGTGACGGGTGTATTATACACATAATTTAAGATATAGTTTAATCGCTCGCAAATGTGCTCGTCCTCCCATTGATTAACGTGCTGGCATCCAAGCGATAAATCGTTATATCCGGCTAGCACACAATGTGTTAACACATTGGACGCCAACAACGTGGTAATTTGCTATTGCCCCCCATGCGTTGAACACCAACAACATGATAATTCGTTGTTGGGATCAATATTTCATTTTTTCGCCATGGCATTCATAATTCATCCAGCCTCCCTGTGGGACTGCAGCTGCACCCTGTCTGATATTGCAGCGCCTCAATACCGCGGCCTGGTGGATGATCGGGCGAATTACACTCCACGCCAAACCGGAAGTGGCGCTGGTGCATCGAGGAAATCCCTCCGGCAGTAATATCTTGTTACGTGGGTCCAGACAAACACTCAAGTGCATCGGATTGCTTTCGAAACGCAATAATCGATATGATTTCGGCGTTTAGTGCGTCATACAAACGGGAAATGGATCTAGCAGATCGATGTCAAATAATTGGAATATTTTTCCTCCAGTCTCATCGGCGAACGGTAAGAGGAATACGTTATTTTCAGCCCGATTGTTTATTAATTTCACTGCAAACCATCTGCTCAACATATCAACCCATACTAAATAAAGCTGTTACTGACGATCAAGGAATTATAAACGACCCCCCCCCCTTTCCTTCACGCATGATGAAGCATAATGTATACCGATCATCCAGCGCTCCACATTTGCTTTCAGTTTAGCTGGTCGTCCGTACTAATACACATTGGCCGTATTAGGGGGTGGGAAACTGATGGGTGGGGATCGGGCGTTGTGGACAGCGACTCCTACAGGTCGGTTGGTGCGCCTGCGCAGTAGAATCAGGAAGTGTCGGGGGCAGCGTGAGCCTCCCACGCGTTACTCCTTGCCACTGAGAGATCGAGCTGCGCAGGTGAAAAGATGCGACTGCTGTTACCTCAAGTACCGGAGGGGACTTGTGCTATGTATGACTTAGTCCACATTGCAGCCAGCTTGTGGGAGGCAAGAAACAGCGTTCGTGACAGGGGAGGGTTGAATTGGATGTTACGAAATTGGGATGGGAGAAAAAATATAGAAAATGGGAGAAAAAGTGGATCAAAAAAAAATGTATACCGATCATATACATTTGAATTTTTTTAATATAGCGTGTATAGGAAAGAGACGCCAATCGATAATCTATCATATGCTTCAGGGCCTATAACTCGCGTTTTTGGAATTACAGCAGAAAACCTTAAAAACATACTTATATTCTCGACGGTATTAACACAACAATGTATGAATGAAAAAATATAACGTTCCCACATCCGGAACGATAGATACCCGATGTTGAATGGGCCATAGTAATGTCAATATAGCTATAATATTTAAAAAGTTATAGCCCTGCAAAGAAGGTAAACATCTCCATAGGCTTACAGCGGTGGCAGACTAGACCCAATGATGGGTACAATGCACGGCGCCCAATGTGTTAAGGTCAGAGGATAAAGCAAAAATCAACATACTGTCAAATCATCAAACATCCACAAGTTGTGAATCAAAACACAGTTACTGTAAATCATCAAACACCAACAATATATAAAAGTATTTATTTGGTCATTTTTCAGCATTAACAAACATGTTAATCATTTCCCATGAAACGCTAGACGATTTACTCAAAACAACATGCCTGCAGTTTCGCAACACATCTTCTGTGACTCAGAACAGTTGGAATTTAGGTTGGGAAACAAACTTTGTGGAGACGAGACTGACCTACTTTGACCCTGTGAAGTCTTCTCAGATCCAACGAGTTATCCACCAATGAAATCAATCAAAAAGAAGTGTGGCAAAAACTAAAAGAAGTCTATATAAAACGTGCAAAAATAGACAAATAAATAAATAAATAGGTTATTTGAAAAACCCAGAAGTTAATGTACCGGTTTGAAAAAAGCCTCTCAGCCGGTCACTAATCTGACCCATATGTGCTAAAAAGGCAGCCAGCTTTTGACATGCTAAAAAACATGCAGCGCAGTCCCAACATAATGCCACAGAACAGAAAAGCAACAAAGATCCTTTGTTTTCCCCGCTTTGCTCTCGGCCCCGGCTCTGGAATCTTGCTTGCTAAGCGCAGCACGGTAGACATCGCAACAACAATCTGTTTATGAATTTAACCCCAACATTCCTCCGGTTGAAACGGCCGGGGTGCCTATGGTAAAAGCGCAGCCTTGCCAGCCCCCCCCCCCCCCCCCCACTCCCACAAGCCCAGCTCTCTCTCTCTCTCTCGCTCTCTCTCTCTCTCTCTGTCACAGTCCCACACTTTCAAAATGCACTAACCTCACAGCTGACAAACATAATACATTATTTTTTTTTTAACTTCCCTTCACCTGTAGAAGCAAATACTGTATACAAGGTGTATGTGTAGAACTGCTAAACAATGAGCGAGAGCTGAAAAAAAAAAGGTACTTACTTGCCTGACAAACAGGGCTGGAATACTAAAGAGGAAGTTCCAGCGGAGCCTAATAGTTTTCAGCTGTGGACCAGATGGTGATACATTCAGGACTGCGGTAAGGAGAGATGATGGGGTTTGCAAACTCAACAAGAAGCCTTTCGCTCAAGACACACGATACCTGGCATTCAAAGTCAACATCCTCCACCCACAATTCATCTTGAAAAGTTGGGCTTCTTCTTCGCAGTTATTATATGATGAGGCAGAAACCCCCCTTTCAGCGAGAGCCGTTTTCCTGGAGATGAGACAGTGGAACACCAGCGCTATAAAAGCCCCCACACCCTGAAGGTTGGATTCTAACCCCTTCTCCTCCTGAGACACGCACCGGTCTCTCAGACGTGGTCCATCCTTCTTCAGAACCTGACATCACGTGAAACAGCGACATAGCCACTACAATAATGACAAATGCAAGTAACTACCTTTTCTCTCTCTGACAAATTACGGCGACTTAATAACACCCTGTCAAAAGACCTGTTCCCATTGTAGCGGCAGAAATATTTGAGGTTTGAGACGGCGGGGAATCCTGGCAGCTTGAAGTGCGTTACACCTCGGTGAAACCCGACACTCGCTGGTCTTATTCAGGCCCTTGGAGATGAACCGCTTGGGGCGGCTTTTTGCGAGTGAGGAGCAACGTGGGAGGGAAAATAAGAGACAGCAGCACTGTGGTGGGAGACGATAAACAAACATCAAGAGAGTGAAGGCTTCTCCACGGCAGTGGGTTAGAGTTATAAACCCCCACAGCTGGAACCTGATGTAGTCGACTCCCGCTGGCCTGGGATCTAATCCCTTGGAATACATCTCCCCTTGTTCCATTTCTCTCAGCATTCCTATTGTCTCAATATAGAACAATACTTTGAGGGAAAAGATTGCTCACATTTCAAAGTATGACAGAAAGAACTAGTGAACTTGCCAAGTCATAAAGCAATATTAGCAGAAGAAATGTTTCATAGCAGAAGAAAGATCTCACTGCCATTGTACTTGTATGATGTCAAGTCAAGTCAAGAGTTTTATTTGTCACGGCATACAAGTATACAATGATGTGTGCCGTGACAAATAAAGACGTTGACAAAGAAAAAAACAGTAGGCCTACAGACACACAAACAACAACAAACTGCACCACACAGGCAAGCCTATTTGCATGTCAATTCTGAGACGTGCTTCAAAAGTAGTGGAGAACCTGTCCTTGTGATGCTGGGGCAGGGGGTTTCCGGTTAGGGGTTTAGCTTGAATATGGCCCTAGGTGGTGGTATGTTTTTGCTGGCCAGCATACCCCCAGTCTCTGCCTCAGAGACCTTTTAAAGCAGGGAGGGAACCGGCACTTTGGATTCTGGGGGTTCTGTTTGCGCTTTATTTTCCTATGGTTTCCCTCTGCTTTGCCCTGTATCATTTTATGTTTCAGTCTTGTGTGGACAGCTGTGGCGAGGTAAGAAGGGTGGCTGGCCCAGACATTTCCAGGCTCTGGAAGTGGGGCCCTTCACATGCCACGCAGTGTTTGAAAAAACATGTACATGAACATGCTCAGTTATTTACCACACCCAGTAACATAAGTCAATGTTGAGTTTAAATGATTTATATCTGACCTGCCATTGGTAGAAGCCAACGTCTCAAGGTGCAAGTGCAGTGTGAGCCTTGTGAAGGATTGTAGCAAGTATTGAACTCTTTATTTCCTAAGGGTTAAAAGTAATGGGGTGCAATTAAGTTTAATTTGCTTTCATTTGCTTTTAGTTACAAGGGGAACAAGAAAACAACTTCACTACAACAACATTGAAGCTGGTCTTTAGGATATAATTTCTATCTTTTTCTGTTCATCAACACTGCTGAAACCCAACAAGATCACCTGGCATTGTGATATGGCATTGTGATCTGGCACGCACTGGCATTGTGATCTGGCACGCACTGGCATTGTGTTCTGGCACGCACTGGCATTGTGTTCTGGCACGCACTGGTATTGTGTTCTGGCATGCACTGGCATTGCTGATTCTACTATTGATTGATTGAAATTGATTGTAAACCTTTATCCCAGAGGGGAGATTCAGGTGTCCATCACAGCATCAACAGCCATTTAAAAACAGTTAATACATAACATACAATTAATTAGTATGTGTTAAAAACAAAGATGGACATAATACGTAGGGCTAAGAAAGAGCTAAAAAAGAGCTAGAATAGAGCTAAAAGTGGTAAAAAAAAAAGAAAAAAAATAGTCTATTCAGGTTGTTAATTACAGTCCACAAATCAGATCCTCCAGTCAACGGCAGTTAGCCTGTCCTGGCCCTACCTGGTTGTGGAGCCTGATTGCCAACGGCACAAAGGACTGCCCGAAGCGCTTTGTGGTATGTCGAGGGGGATAAGTCTGTGGCTAAACAAGGTCCGCATTGCGGTCAGCTCATCATGGAGGGTGTGGCAGGGGTTCTCAAGGGTAGCGTACAGCTTCCTCCTCGTCCTCCCCTCTACCACCACCTCCAGACTGTCCAGGTCAGCTCCCACCTGAGCTCACTTTCCTAATCAGTTTGTTTATTTTGTCTGTGTTGGTGTTGCCCCCCCCCCCCCCCAGCATACCACGGCAAAAAAGAGGGCACTAGCCACCACACAGTTCGCTGCAGACATTAAAATATCTGAGGCCATAGTGCCTCGCACACCCACGCGGCCGTCCCGGGTTCACCTCCCAAGGGGATCAATAAAGGAATATCTTATCTTATCTTATGTCTTCCCCAGCTCTTCTCCCGTTCACCCTCTCCTCATCTGTCCGTCATGTCTGACCATGAAAAATAGCTGGAAAAACGCTAAAAATAAATCTTAAAAAAAAAATAATAATAATAATAATATATATATATACGTATATATATACATATGTATATATATATATATATATATATATATATATATATATATATATATATATATATCTGAGCCCTCTCAGGAAGAACAGTATGCTCTGTCCCTTCCTGTAGAGGGCCTCTGTGTTGTCCGTCCAGTCCAGTTTATTGTTCATGAGAACACCCAAGAATTTGTAATTCTCCACCATCTCCTCCTCAACCCCCCGGATGATGATGGGAGTTGGGGGCTTCCTCTTGCTTCGCTGATGGTCCACCACCATCTCCTTAGTCTTACTGATGTTGAGCTGTAGGTGGTTTTCATTGCTCCAATCTGTGAAGCTCTCCACCACAGCTCTGTACTCCTCCTCGTTGTCGTTGGTGATGTATACAATGATGGAGGAGTCGTCAGAGAACTTTTGGAGATGACACTTCCTGGAGCTAAAGCGGATGTCTGATGTGTAAAGGGTAGGGGTGTAAAGGTACACGTATCCGTACCGAACCGAACAAGGTTCAGTGTGTACCGTACCGTACCGAACGGCTGTGTAGTGTACCGAACGAATACAACGGTATGTTAACCACTAACGACCGCCCACCGGGGGCTGTTTTTTTCACAATCTAATATAATGATTATAATTTTTTCTTTTTTTTACAAGTCGATTATTAATTTCAATATAGAATATTCGACAGCCCTACAAGTACAATTAGTTACTGCACACTACATCACCCCTGAGTGGAACATGGAAAGCCAAACTTTCCCCCACTGTACCGAAAACCGTACTGAACCTCGACTTCAAAACCGAGGTACGTACCGTACCGTAGTTTTTGGTACCGTTACACCCCTAGTAAAGGGTGAACAAAAAGGGTGCCAATACAGTTCCCTGGGGGGCACCAGTGCAGATCAGCACATCCAAATGGCACCCTTGCAGTTTGACACACTGTGGTCTGTCAGTGAGTTAGCTAGTAGTGGAGGCCAATAGTGTTGAAGGTACTGTAAACATCAAATAATGTTACCCTCACTGAGCTGCCCGGCTTCTCTAGATGTAAATAGGCCTTGTGGACCATATAGATTATGGCATCCTCCACACCGATGTTCTGCTGATACGCAAACTACAGGAGGTCCATAAAGCCTCTAACTTGGGGTTTAAGGTGCTACATTCAGGAAAGCTTATTATAAGGAACAAACGTAATACCACCAGGTAAAAGGTGAATAACAGGAGGGGGATCTGCCGGGTGTTGATGTTCACCAGTAATTGGAAAGCTACATACTTGTTTGAGTCAGCTCAAAAGGCCTGTCTGCTGCTATAAAGGGTACATTGTCTGTCTGGCTTAAAAATAAATGAAGAAATAACTTCAAACTTTTGTTCTGTATATGAATTGATTGAACTGAAGCAGACAAATAAACCAACCAACCAACCAACCAATAAATAAATAGTTCAGGATATAATAACGTTGAATCAAATGTGATGAGGTAGAATAGATCATAGTTCATAGACCTATGTTCACATTGGAAGGGGGGCTGGCTGAATCAACAACCTGTATTCTACAAGTGTTGATTGATTGATTGATTGCAAACTTTATTAACAGATTAGCAGAATGGGTACAATACAGTACGGATCAATACACACAATTTTCAAGGGGATGCAGACCAGAGAAAGACTTTCGTCTTGTTTACATCAGTCCCCATTTTCAATTAATCATGACATTTATGACATACGCAACATACAGATAAATACAGTACTGTTACATCCAGACATTTATGACATACAAGATGTGTGTGTGTGTGTGCTGTAATCAATGGAATTGTGCTAAATGCTATGCTACACATGCATATAGAGGCCACCATGTGCTGCAAAGTTCAAAGCTGTTGGATAGGGGTCATGCCCTTTGATCTTTGTGTGTGTGTGTGTGTGTGTGTGTGTGTGTGTGTGTGTGTGTGCTGTAATCAATGGAATTGTGCTAAATGCTATGCTACACATGCATATAGAGGCCACCATGTGCTGCAAAGTTCAAAGCTGTTGGATAGGGGTCATGCCCTTTGATCTTTGTGTGTGTGTGTGTGTGTGCTGTAATCAATGGAATTGTGCTAAATGCTATGCTACACATGCATATAGAGGGCACCATGTGCTGCAAAGTTCAAAGCTGTTGGATAGGGGTCATGCCCTTTGATCTTTGTGTGTGTGTGTGTGTGCTGTAATCAATGGAATTGTGCTAAATGCTATGCTACACATGCATATAGAGGCCACCATGTGCTGCAAAGTTCAAAGCTGTTGGATAGGGGTCATGCCCTTTGATCTTTGTGTGTGTGTGTGTGTGTGTGTGTGTGCTGTAATCAATGGAATTGTGCTAAATGCTATGCTACACATGTATAGAGGCCACCATGTGCTGCACACACACACACACACATGTACATGTACATGCCTTGATGTACAATGGCCGCTGATTTATTTTGTGTTCATACAGGATCCGACACAGAGTCCGGCGCTGGTACACCAACATGCTTGGGTATGTACTAACTACATTCATGTATGTAAATGTATTACTATTGTGTTTTATGAGACTTACTTACTGAATGAATTTAATCCAATTCAGGTTCTGGCGCAGACTCTGCAGAGAGTGGCGCAGAGACTGGCAACAACATAGGATCACATTCTACTCCTGCAGGTAATTGTACATAAAATATAACACATAATGCTATATATATATATATATATATATATATATATATATATATATATATATATATATATATATATATATATCATGTAAATAAAATGACAATACGTTGCCCTAGTGTAATATATTACATCATGTGATTCTAGAACTGGATGCTAGTCTGGACATGCCGGAACCCGTTGCAGGGCGGAAACGCACATCTAAGAGCGGTAAGTTGGCCTCACTCTGCACACCACTTCCAGCTCTGACCTCTGACCCCCACACCACGTCCAGCTCTGACATCTGAACACCACACACACTCACTCATTCACTCACACACAGTTTGTAACTATGTGGCATATGAATGTTTGTCTACAGTAGGGGTGTTATAGTATATTTGTATAATTGACAGGTTGTGGCGTGCGACGCGGAGGAGCGAAGAGCAGGGCTGCGATCCGTCAGGAAGAGGAGAATGCCTGGTCTCGTGAGGGCTGGGTGCCTCACAGGATCCCCTTCACAGCCCAACCGGGGTTGCTCCAGGACGCCGCAGCACTGAAATCGTACCGGCCTGCAAAATGGCTAGATCTGTTCCTGACGGATGCTTTTCTCAATTCCATTGTTGCCCAGACCAACCTCTACGCTGATCAGTCCATTGCCCGGATGGACCCCACGCTAACCAGTAGCAGGGCACTGCTTTGGAAGGCCCTCACATTGAAGGAGCTGAAGAAGTTCCTTGGACTCAATTTCCTGAGCAGTGTCCTTCGGAAGCCTCGCATGGACATGATGTGGACCACTGACGATATGATGTACACACCGTACTACTCGGAGACCATGCCACGCAACCGGTATCAATTGATCTGTGCGATTCCTCCACTTTGCGGACAATACATCCCTGGAAGTTAGAGACAAATTGTGTAAGGTACGCCCTGTAGTCGACCATGTCAACGCGAGGTGCAAGGAACTGTACCAGCCCGAACGTGAGCTCGCCATTGACGAGGGGGTGATGGCATGGTGAGGCCGCCTGACCTTCCGGGTCTACAACCCCAACAAGCCAACCCGGTATGGCATCAAGTCGTACTTCCTGTGCGAATCACGCACAGGATATTGCTTTGCATTTAAGCCATATTGCCGGGAAGGCTCGCTCCTGGGGGACACGGTCGTCGGTCTGCTTGGACGTTTGTCTGGGGCTGGATATACGTTGTACATGGATAACTTCTACAACAGTGTACGCATGTCCGCCAGGCTCCGACAGTTGAGGACCGACGTCTGTGGTACCCTCAGGAAGCACCGGGGGGAGCCAGCCATCATCAAGAACGTGACCAAACGTGACATCGGTGTGGGGGAGCGCATTGCGGTCAACAACAAGGAGGTCCTGATCGTGGCATGGCGCGATAAGAGGATCGTGAAGACCATCAGCAGCTACCACGAGGACACCATGGAAATGGCGAAGGTGTGGAAGAAGCAGAAGAAGGGCAAAGCGCTGAGGGTGGAGATGCTCAAGCCGTCATCAATCATGTCGTACAATAAATTCATGAACGGCGTCGATCAGCTGGATCAAAACCTCTCGTACTATCCGGTTACACGTAAGACTGGAAAGTGGACCAAAAAGTTTGTGATGTATCTGATCCAAATATGTATGTTCAACGCTTTTGTCTTGTACAAAAGCAAGCACCCACAAGGGCATTACTACAACATCTTCCGGTTCACCAGGGCTGTGGCACGGACCTACACAGGGGGTCAGGAGAAGAAGATTCCTGGGGTGACAGCGGAGATGGAGGCGGAGGCGGATGCAGGGGGTGGGGGTGAGGAGGAGGCAGGGGGTGGGGATGAGGAGGAGGCAGGGGCTGAGCAGGTGGGGCGTGACAAGCAGCACGACCCTAGGGCCCCACCGGGGGACCCGCTGAGCAGATTAGTGGGTGGTTTTGTGAAGCATGTAATGGTTGCATACAAAGCCACCCCCAAGCAAAAGCTACCATGTAGGAAATGTCGGGTCTGCAGTAGGCGTGGCATCAGGAGTGAGACCATATATTTTTGGACATCGTGCAAAGTCCCCCTGCATCGTGACAAATGCTTCGCTCTGTACCACACAAAGAGGGATTTCTCTAAATAGTTAGTTGTCATACAGAAGTACAGACTACTTCTAAATAATCCGGCACACAGAAGTACAGATTACTTCTAAATAATCCATCATTGTGTGATACAGACAGAACCATGTGTACCGGTACATGGTATAGCTAGCTGAGAGTAGTATAGTATAGTATAGTATAGTGTATGGGTAGTTGCACTGTTTTCTGTACAAGACAAATGCGTTGAACACATGTATTTGGGCCACGGTTGTCGATATTGCATAGGCATGTTTGGACCACTTGCAGATGAGACGTTATGTTAGCGATCTAGCTGTGTCGACTCCATTCATCATTTGCATTGTGTGTGTATATGGTTTATGTTTTTATTTATCTTTTTCCCCCCTCATCTTTACCGTTTGCACAGAACCAATGGTTGCTGACAGTCACCCAGTTTATAAAAGTATATACTGGGCAGTATTGGGTATATATGGGCAGTATTAGAAATGATGGGGTTAGGAAAAGGATTCATTGATATGATTAAAGTATTATACAAGGACCCATCGGCCATGATTACAACAGGCACATTCATCTCCGAAATCTTTCCGGTATCACGCTCAGCCAGACAGGGTTGCCCTCTTAGTCCCGGACTATTCGATCTATCATTAGAGCCTTTAGCACAATATATAAGACAATCCCAATACATAGAACCAATCGTAATCAAGGGCACACAACATAAAATTAGTTTATATGCGGACGACGTAATATTGTTCATGCAAAAACCCCAACACCACATTGCCGCATCTACTCAAGTTGATAGAGAACTTTGGTGATTTATCGGGATTAAAAATAAATTGGCCGAAGTCGGCTTTCCTTCCTCTTAACATCCATGCAAAAAAAGACACAACCCTCCCAGGTGCGATACCCATGGTAAAACATTTTAGATGCTTGGGTGTGGAAATATTTCCCACCATAAGACAAACGGTGAAGCACAATTACACAAAAATACAGAACAAAATCAAAGACGACCTGGACAGGTGGGCAAAACTTAAAAACTCAGTACAGGCAAGGGTATCAATAGTTAAGATGGATGTATTACCAAGAATCAACTTCATCAGCTCAATGCTACCGTTACCCCCTCCAGAGGGCTACTGGAAAAGATTACACTCCTCCACATACAAATTTATTTGGAATAACAAACCACCTCGCATAAAAAGATCCACCGCACAGAGAAATAAAGCAGACGGTGGAATGGCAGTTCCAGATTTTTTACAATATTTTAAGGCTTTCACATTAAGACCATTGACAATATGGTTTGATCCCCAGGCTTTGGTATCTTGGAGAGAATTGGAAGAAAACATAGTAGCCCCACAGAGACTGAAGGACATAGCACACACTAAACTTTCAATCAAGCACTGTGAGCGGAAATTTGGCCCCATAATTACCCATGCAATCAGAACATGGCGGGAAACACAAAAAAAATATCCTAACCCTCAAAAATGGCATAATCACACTCCCATATTCAATAACAATGCACTCTTAATGGGAAAACGTCCTATAAGATTCCCTATATGGGAAGAGCAAGGCATACACTCATTAGGGGATATTTTTAATAACCAGGGCTTCTGTAGTTATGGAGAAATATGCACAAAGTTTAACCTCACCGAGTCCACATGGCTTTTTTACATACAGTTACGCCTATGTTTGAAGTCTCACGGTGTTCCATTACACATACCAGTTGAACACCACAGATACCACAAATTTTTCTATGAAAGAGAAACATTGGGAGGTTTTGTATCAGGTTTTTATTATCAATTACTAACGTCCTCGTATGAAACCCTTCAACTAGACACTGTCTGGAGGAGAGATATTCCAGACCTGGAAAGTGACTTTGATTGGCAAGAAGCATGGGCAAATGTCCGTCTTACATCAAGGAACCCGGACCATCAACAAATCAATCTTAACTATATTCACAGGACATACTTGACTCCTATAAGACTGAACAGAATGGGCCTGAAACAGGACTCAAAATGCTCCCAATGTACAAATGGAGACGAAGGGACATTTATGCACATGTATTGGGACTGCCCACCAGTTAAGGCATTCTGGAAAGATGTGACCCATCAATTATCAAAACTCGTATCTTGGAATATACCAGTACACCCCTCTGTATTGCTTTTAAATGATGTTTTTGAGTTTGCAGTAAATCCACAGCTAAATAGATTGGTCTTATCGGGTATCACAGTAGCTAAAAAACTGATCGCATCACGCTGGTTTCAACCGGAAAAAATTTGCCGGAAAGTTTGGTCTCTTACATATCTCGATGTGATATATCAAGAAATATCTACAGCAAGAATTCTGGGTCTCAACGAATCCAAAATGTCAATGTGGGTAGAAGTGGTGGAGAGAATAAAAGCTAGCTTATAATGGTAGTGTCTGGTTAGGAGTGAGGGATAATGGAGGTACTATCCAAGGAGGGGTCCGGGAGGGGGGGGTTCGAGCTGGAGCATATGTGTGTAGGGTTTTAGAAAATAGGTATTAGGGGTATGTCCTATATAAACATTTATATAATTGTTAATTTCGCTGGATATACACTGTATACGGTTAAAATGTTATTATAGACTTTTTTTTTGTCTTGTTTCTGTACTTGCATGTAATTTCATTATGCATTATGTGTTGAGTACTGACTTTTAATAATTTTTGTTTTGCAATAATAAAAAAAATATATAAAAAAAAGTATATACTGTAGGTAACATACCACACTTTTCTAATGCAGTCCATTGGCCTCTTATTTATATACTTTGGAAGCATGTATTGGATATTTTTTGGTCCACAGATCATCTGGCGATTCATCCATTTATCAATGGACAATGCAGTCATCGATGCGAGAGACCAAGTAAGATATGCCCTGTAGTTGATCATGTGACGTGCCTGTACTGTGAATGTTACCAGCAAACTTCTAAATGCACTGAAACAATGGTTGGTTATCCTCCAGTGTTCACTTTTCATAAGGTATTGTCTTGGTAAATTACCATAATCCTATACTGTGAATGTTACCAGCAAACTTCTAAATGCACTGAAACAATGGTTGATTATCCTCCAGTGTTCACTTTTTATAAGGTATTGTCTTGGTAAATTACCATAATCCTATACTGTGAATGTTACCAGCAAACTCCTAAATGCACTGAAACAATGGTTGGTTATCATCAGCCAGTGTTCACTTTTTATAAGGTATTGTCTTGGTAAATTACCATAATCCTATACTGTGAATGTTACCAGCAAACTCCTAAATGCACTGAAACAATGGTTGGTTATCATCAGCCAGTGTTCACTTTTTATAAGGTATTGTCTTGGTAAATTACCATAATCCTATACTGTGCATGTTACCAGCAAACTTCTAAATGCACTGAAACAATGGTTGATTATCCTCCAGTGTTCACTTTTTATAAGGTATTGTCTTGGTAAATTACCATAATCCTATACTGTGAATGTTACCAGCAAACTCCTAAATGCACTGAAACAATGGTTGGTTATCATCAGCCAGTGTTCACTTTTTATAAGGTATTGTCTTGGTAAATTACCATAATTGTATACTGTGAATGTTACCAGCATATGTGTGTAATGCACAACAACAATGGTTGGTACTGATGACTTGTCACCCAGTTTATTGAACATATTTTGAAATAAAAATGTTCATTTCATCAAAGTTTCAAGTTTTTTGCATTGTAAAGTATTCTGTATTTTATAATAATGTTTTCTGGACCTACACCAGTAGTTATAACTTACTTGTTCGTTAGCGCCAGGCATGGTGGTTGATAAGGTAGTAGTATTTCCAAGTGAAACTAATTGATATATTATCAATACAAGCTATTATTACTTTATGAATGTGTTTATCATGTATGGACGAATAAATTGGAAAACAGGTAGGTACAGAGCAACACAGTGTCTACAGTCGGACTGTCAATCAAACAATCAAACAATATATCAATCAAACAACCAACAAAACAATCTATCAATCAAACAACCAACAAAACAATCTATCAATCAAACAACCAATAAAACAATCTATCAATCAAACAACCAATAAAACAATCTATCAATCAAACAACCAACAAAACAATCTATCAATCAAACAACCAACAAAACAATCTATCAATCAAACAACCAATAAAACAATCTATCAATCAAACAACCAATAAAACAATCTATCAATCAAACAACCAATAAAACAATCTATCAAACAAACAACCAACAAAACAATCTATCAATCAAACAACCAATAAAACAATCTATCAATCAAATGACCAACAAAACAATCTATCAATCAAACAACCAACAAAACAATCTATCAATCAAACAACCAACAAAACAATCTATCAATCAAACAACCAACAAAACAATATATCAATCAAACAACCAACAAAACAATATATCAATCAAACAACCAACAAAACAATCTATCAATTAAACAAACAATAAAACAATCTATCAATCAAACGACCAACAAAACAATCTATCAATCAAACGACCAACAAAACAATCTATCAATCAAACGACCAACAAACCAATCTATCAATCAAACGACCAACAAAACAATCTATCAATCAAACGACCAACACAACAATCTATCAATCAAACGACCAACACAACAATCTATCAATCAAACGACCAACAAAACAATATATCAATCAAATGACCAACAAAACAATCTATCAATCAAACGACCAACAAAACAATCTATCAATCAAACAACCAACAAAACAATAAAACAATCTATCAATCAAACCAATAAAACAATCTATCAAACAATCTATCAATCAAACCATCCATCCATACATCCATCCCAGTCTAAATTGCTTTATAACACGTTCAGTACCTATTATCACCCTGGCGGCGCACCTTTCATAAAAGTGCCCGTAACTCCTTTTCTAAAGAATCTACCTGGATTTTTAGCTGTGTTGACCTTTTTTAACTTGTAATTGTGAACAAACGAAGACATGCAGAAACAAACGTTTTTTTCATTGTGTACATCAACTCGTCGTCGTCAAATGAGCCAAACCATTTCCCCATAGTTATAATATAAAATATAGAAATATCTCCGCTAAGATCATGAGATATGCTAAAATCGCCCAGGAATCCTGGCAATGCACAGTCATTTCCGGATTTCTGGCCGGCATTCAAAGTGTTAACCAGTGTTGTGGCTATGTTTGTAAATAATTTTTTTAAGTAATTGGCCACATCCAGCTTGTCTGTGATCAGTGTGTTTTCTGTCTTTATGTTGATGTTTGTAAATCTGGTTTAGTTTTTTTATGCAGCCTAGTGGGTTGTTGAGTAATTTCCAAAGTTCACAGGGTTTGTTTTTGTTTTCCTCAGTTTTTTCATTGATGAAATTCTTTTTTTGCAGATTTGATCATGGTGTTTACATCGTTTCTTAGTCTGTTTCTTTGTTGTTTGAGTTCAACCATGTGGGCTTGGAGATCACTGTTTGAGCTTTTGGCAAGCTTTGACTGACTTTTATGAAGTTCAGAGCATTTTTTGTCTCTGGTTTTCATAGCGGTCAGTATGTCTGAGTGCATCCATGGCTTAGCGTGATTTTTAACCCTGGTGGTTCTTAGGGGGGCCATGTTGTTTAGTATTGTTGAGAATTTGGTTTTGAATCCAAGCCATGTTTCTTCAACTAGTGAGCTCATCTGCCCAGTCTAGGCTCTCCAGTTCTTGGTTAACTCTTTCAGGGCCAACAGTGCCCTCTGCTGATGCCCTTCTGGGCCAACGCTGTATCCAATGGCGGAAAGGACTTATTTGCGAGTGCATAAAGCATATAAAATATAATAGCAATAGATCTAAATCACATGTGTGGTCGTCAATGAGTTGCTTCCAGTCAACATGCACGAAACAGATAATTTTTTCATATATACATTTCCATTTTATACCGTGATGAATATCAATATATTTCTAGAGCGTTCTGTCTCATCTCAATAAACCACAGCAAAGCGAGCTTAAATGCATTTCCTTAGAAATCGTGCCATTTGTCGCTTGATTTATGAATAGTTTTCAAATAAACGCTAGATTATCGCTATTATATGTGTACTTATGCACAAAGAGCAGCGGGGTCTGAAAAATCGGTTCCCCGTACTTTGGTCGGCGCAACCTCACACACACACACACACACACACACACACACACACACACACACACACACACACACACACACACACACACACACACACACACACACATAGACGCCTACATAATGGAGCATTGGAAGCAGGTGCTCTACCAGTATTGAACTTGGGGGAGCAAACGTGTCCCTTTGCTCCCTCACTTTTTGATCATATGAAAATATAAATAAATCTTATCTAACCATAACTACGTAATTTCAATCAAATTAATAATACGCAATGACACTTAATAGCAAGTTTTTAAGTTTCCAAAGATTGCGACACCCCCCTGCCCATTATGGTTTGATCCAGTCCCTCCCACCCCCCAGCAGACAGAGTGGAGCCGCGGCACACTCTGCACAGCGCCGCTGCAGCCTCCAGGTGAATAAGGTGGTGGCCAGGCAGCGTGAACACTTTAAGCACAACAGCAGGCTTTTCCACTAGTAAGTTGTTCAAACAACCTATTATGTTAGACATGTCTTTACTATTGAGTGGTATAACTTCTACCACGCAATACAATAAAAGTGTTTCACGGTGCGAAATGCCATCTGGTCATACGGTAAAATAAATCCTCTAATAAATAATAATAATAATATAACTTTGGCGTTAGCCGCTAGCTAACGTTGTCATATTATCTAGATAATGGTGTCAGCTGGCCTGGATGACATGACTTCGTTTGCTAAATACGTTCGCTATCTATATGGCAGACGAGCAGGGCCGGATTAACGGCGGCCGCAGCCCGTGGGCCTCTAGTGACGAGGGGCCTACATTTTTTATTTTTTTTTTACTTTTTTACTTTTTTTTTGGAGATCGATGTCATGACTGTGCATTGCAGACTTAGGGAGGAGGCGAGAAAGAGACACAAGAGTTACAGGTAATGGAAATATATCTTTTTTCTCTTTCTTATTAAAAACTTGGCCTATTTGAAAGGAGATTGATTTAATAAAAATAAATGAGCGAAAAATCAATATACAGTATATATACAGTATATATATATATATATTATAGTAATTGGCTATCATACTGCAATATAAACTGAGTTTTATAGTGAAAAGAGCAGCTTTATTGGTCAAGATTGAAGGCTCTATATTGCAGGAAATTGCACGTACAGGTTCATTAAATTCCAAAAAAATCTGCCGTGGGGGGGGGGGGGGGGGGGGGGGTCGTACCTGACCCCCTCCAGACCACCCCTTGCCTGTCCCAAAAAAAAAATAAACAAAAAAAAAAAAATTTTAAAAAAAAGAAATTATAAAAAGAAATTGCACCCCCATATTCAACTATAACTAGGCGGCCACGCACGCACGCACCCACACACGCACGCGCACACATACACACACACACACACACACACACACACACACACACACACACACACACACACACACACACACACACACACACACACACACACACACACACTCTCTTAGCTGTCCATCGTGTTCGATGATGACGCTTGCTCCAGGGATGGGGAGAGGGGGGGGGGGGGGGGGTTAGCGACGCTGCCGCTGGTGCCACTTCTCGTGGGCGTTGAGTCCGATCCTTGAGCCGCACAACCGTCCACAAATGGCGCAAGGGAAGCCAGATACCTGGGGGATGCCAGCCGCCCGCTGTTGTCGTTGCATGCGCCTCTCAGATCTTCGATCTTGGTTCGTTTGGTGTATTTGGGAAACTGCAGTGGCACAAGAGACTTGCCAGGCTGATCTGTCGAGTGCCAGAGTTTCAAGCTGCGTGATGTTTGCACACTTTAGGAGGTCCCTGGTGTAGTCCTTAAAGCGTCTCTTTTGGCCTCCAGCAGCCCGCTTTGCTCCTCTCAGTTGGCCATAGAGGACTTGGCGGGGCAGGCGGTGGTCAGGCATACGTATGGTGTGCCCTATCCAACGAAGATGTTTTTTGGCCACAGCTGCGGCCATACAGATTGAGTTGGTGTTGTTGAGGATGTCTGTGTGGGGGACTCGATCTTCCCAGGTCAGGCCGAGGATCCTTTGGAGGCAACGGATGTGGAAAGCGTCCAGGTTGGTGATGTGCCGGCGGTATGGGGTCCAGGATTCTGCTCCATAGAGCAGAGTGGAGAGACATACTGCGTTGTAAACGGCAACCTGCCCCTTTTCCAAGATGGCAGCTCCATGTTTTTAGGCTGTGAGTTTTATGAGATTTTATGCCTTTTAAATGTGTTTTTATAGCTTTTTATCGGTTTTATTGCTAAAGCTGGCTTGATATTGCCTTCATTTATATACTGGCCGGATTTAGTCTGGAAATCTGCTTGGATTACCTGCTTGGATAACAAACAAGCCTGCTAGGAGCACCAGGCCAGGCCAGGAGCAGCCAGCTACCACCAGGCCCAGGATCCAGCAGCAGCCAGTCACTACCAGGCCAGGCCCAGGAGCAGCCAGCTACCACCAGGCCAGGCCCAGGAGCAGCCAGCTACCACCAGGCCCAGGATACAGCAGCAGCCAGTCACCACCAGGCCAGGCCCAGGAGCAGCCAGTCACCACCAGGCCTAGGATGCAGCAGCCAGTCACCACCAGGCCAGGCCCAGGCTCTAGCAGCAGCCAGCCACCACCAGGCCAGGCCCAGGAGCAGCCAGTCACCACCAGGCCAGGCCCAGGCTCTAGCAGCAGCCAGCCACCACCAGGCCAGGCCCAGGAGCAGCCAGCTACCACCAGGCCAGGCCCAGGCTCCAACAGCAGCCAGTCACCACCAGGCCAGGCACAGGAGCAGCCAGCTACCACCAGGCCAGGCCCTGCAGCAGCCAGTCACCACCAGGCCAGGCACAGGAGCAGCCAGCAGTAGTACTTTTCCTTAATCTTTGTTGGTAAATTGTAAATAGTGTTTTGCCTGCTACAAGGGACCTCTTTGCATATTTGCCACTAGAAAAGTGTACTCTCACTACCAAAATGGCTGTACTAGGCCCTAGGCGTTTGATCACTGTGATTCTAGTCCTATTAGGTAGAATGTCATTTACTCCAGAAAACCACAGTAATCCAAGCCAACTGGAGGACAAAACATGGCAAACTGAATCATCTGTGCTAAACTATCAGTTAAACTATCAGCCCATTGTAACCAGCAGAATGCTTACTCTGTTATACCTTGACAGTATACATACTAGATGCTTTCCTACATGTCGAAAAGTTAAACTAAGCAAATACTCCATTGATCCAGTTCAGCAATGCCTGTTTGTGATCCTAGTTTTAAGTGGGGATATCCAAACAAACCCTGGTCCTTCAATTGATACTTGTGGGTCATGTTATAAGCACATCCAAACAAAACAAAGAGGTATATGCTGTGATGACTGCAATAACTGGTATCACCCAAAATGTATCAATATGTCTGTGAAAGAATACAACCACTTAGCTAAATCAGATCTTAAGTGGTTTTGCAATCTGTGTACACTACCCATGTTCAGTGATTCATTTTTTAATGATAATCTGTTCACAGAGGACTGTTCAGCCTCCAATAGACCTACAAGTCCAGGCCAGGTCTCACCATCCTCAACAACCCAAAATGATCCTTTTGAACACTTTAACAAAAAGGGTTTGCATATCATTCATCTGAATGCACGCAGCCTGATACCAAAACTACCTGAAGTGCAAATACTAGCAACGAAAACAAAGGCATCTGTGATTGCAATAACTGAAAGTTGGCTTGATGATAGTGTACCGGACAATGAAATTGAAATACCTGGATTTGTTGTGACTAGGAATGACCGAAATAGGGAAGGAGGTGGGGTCTGCCTCTACATACGTGCTAATATTGCATTCAACCCCAGGCATGATTTACATAGAGATGACTTAGAAACAGTCTGGATCGATATCAGTGGAGGTTTCTCTATGACAACACGTTAAACACAAATTCACTCATAATTCATAATTATTATTAATTTACATATATATATACATTTATTTTATTTATATATATATAAAAAAAAATTTTTTAAATTATTATTATTTTATATTTTTTTATTAGAAAAGTTTTCCTCTCTAAAAAAATGCCAGTGAATTTTATCTTTTTAAAAAATGGCCAAAATTGACAGCTCTGAGCAGGCCTGCACTGCAGTAATGACTGCAGTAATTATTCGTGAAGAAAACTTCACAGGTGTGAACCAATGTTATATAAATAATAAATAACAGCCAATCGAAATAGGCTATTAACTTCGTCTAAGCACGGTCTGTGCAGTTAAACTCTTGCCATTGAATGGAGGATTGAATGATTGACAGCCCTTGCCATCCAATACATGGAGGTTGAATATGATTGGCAGCCTTGCAAATCCAATCAGAGATTGCTGCATTGCAAAGTCAAAACGGGTCCATCTGCAGGTTAGGTTTAGCTCTGGCCAATCTCAAGTTTCTCAAGTCTCTTTATTAGTTGTCATACAGAAGTACAGAATACTTTTATACAAAATGTAACTGAAATAAGCATTTTGTATAAAAGTATTCTGTACTTCTGTATGACAACTAATAAAGAAACTTGAGAAACTTGAGATTGGCCAGAGCTAAACCTAACCTCCGACCCTGCAGATGGACCCATTTTGACTGTTTGAAAGAGCAAGGAAGTAGTTTAGTTGTTGTTTAGTAGAAGTAAGCTGTACAGCTATAACAAGTAAAGTCAGGCTAAATTAAACTTTGCGCCAACATTAGGACCGAAGTATAAACCAGCAACTGAGAAACATGAAGAAGTGGACTTATGCATCTGGATCAGAAAAAACGTTGTGGATGAAAAAGTAAGTAGGCTAGTGTTTGTAAAAGCTTGTATGCTAACAGTAGCTAGTCAGCTTAGCCTACATCACAATGATAATCACCAAGCTAACTTACTGTACACACTGTAGGGCTGGGCAATTAATCAAAACAGAATCGCGATATCGATTCATAGACCTATGCAATCTCATTTCTAAGTTATGACTATTTTTTTTTATTAACCCTTTTTTTTTTTTTTTTTTTTTTACTTTTTAAATAATTTTATCTGGGTTGAACATGATTTGTGGAACTCCCTCTGGTGTTGTGGTCGTGGTATTCACTGACCTTTGGGAAGTATTCCGACATGCACATGGGTATCTTAGTGGTGTAGTGTATCTTGTAGACCAGGCCCATTGCAAGTTGCTGTACTCTGTCGTCTACTCTAAGCCATCCTAGGTTGTCAAAGTGGGCAGGGGTGAGGTGGGTTTTAGGAGTAAGGTCAAGCAGTAGTCTGACCAGTTTGTTTTGTGATGTTTGTAATCTTGTTTTTAGTGCCTTTGAGGTGCTTTGGTACCATGAGGTGCAAGCATAGTCGTAGTACCCTTGAATGAGTGCTCCTGTTAGAGTCTTCAAGGTATTCTTGTTTACCAGAGAGGAGATCCGGTACAGGAATCTAGTTCGTTGGTTGACTTAGTTTTATTACATTGGATCCCATTTTGTCACAGGAATGATTTGCCTCTATAGGATGGAACCCAGGTAGGGAATTTCATCTTTCCTTTTAAGATAAGATAAGATATTCCTTTATTGATCCCCTTGGGGAAATTCAGGCATCATAGCAGCATGGGGGAAGGGGGGGGGGGGTACAGGTAGTGAAAACAACACAAGCAGTGTAAACAAATAGGTCAATATAATTTACTATCTAACTAACTGAAATATATTTTCACAGTGTCACATAAGGTGCAGTATGCATAAGGTAGTGTTATAATTTACTATCTAACTAACTGAAATATACATTATTCATTATTCACAGTATCACAGTATCCACATAAGGTGCAGTATGCCTAAGGTAGTGTAAGTTGTCCTCCTTGGGTTCCTATAAGTCCCAGGTCGATGTCTGGCAGCAGTTGCTGCCCACTGTTGTGGAGCCTGATGGCCACTGGTATGAAGGACTGTCCGAGGCGGTTAGTTGAGTGTCGGGGGGGTATGAGTCTGTGGCTTCCTTGTCACCTTCACCTAATATGTTTTGATCTGGTCAGGTGCGCTGTCACCTAAAATGTTTTGATGTGATCAGGTGCGCTGTCACCTAAAATGTTTTGATCTGATCAGGTGCGCTGTCACTTAATATGTTTTGATCTGGTCAGGTGGGCTGTCACCTAATATGATTTCATCTGGTCAGGTGCGCTGTCGCCTAATATGATTTCATCTGGTCAGGTGCGCTGTCACCTAATGTTAATATGTTTTCATCTGTGTCCACTGACCACTGACACACAGTGGGGGATGTTTTAAAAATATAATTTAATATATAATATAATATAATAATTTGTGCTTCACCTAAAAATTTGGTCAGCAGCCTCCACTGATCGATATACTGCTACCAAAATCACAACCTATTCTGGTCGGTTGTTGCTATCGACCCCCGAAATGCTAAAAAAATGTTCATCTTCTCGAGAAGTCCTGTGCAAATGCAGACCGTTTTCTAGATCAAGAGGTTATTGTCACTGGTGATTTTAACTGTAATGTCCATCCAACTAGTCATTTAAACAATGGTCTACTTGCAGATTTTATGAATTTTTGCTCAGTTTTTGATTTTACACAATTGATTGATGATTTTACCAGAATTACTAAGACTAGCATATCTATCATTGACCTGATCTTGTCATCTGACAAAGAAAAAATATGTCAATCTGGGGTGCTACCTTTAGGAATCAGTGACCATTTTGTCACATACTGCACAAGAAAGATCTGTCACAGCCAGATAGGCAAACACAGCACGGTTAGGATCAGGTCAATGAAAAAGTACAACCTGGAAAATTTCCAACAACTATTGCAGTCTGAAGACTGGAGTCAGGTTACAGGAAGCTTGGATAATTTTTAAATAAATATTTCTATCGGTTTTAGACAAAGTATGCCCCATCAGGCTTGTCAGAGTCAAACAACGTTCCAAACCCTGGATGGATTCAGACATCTTAGAACAAATTCGGTTAAGAGACAAAACTCTGGCAACATTTAGAAAATGCGGCGATAGCGCTCTATTCGATGAGTATCGACACATGCGAAATAGAGTAACCAGCCTGGTAAAAAAGGCCAAAATAGAATACTACAAAACAAAATTCCAAGAAGTGAAAAACTCCCCCAAAGAACTTTGGCAAACTCTAAAAAATCTGGGGGCTCCCATTAGAAACAATTGTTCAGCTTCTTCAAAGATTGGGTTGGATATTGATAATGAAATTTGCTTTGACAGTGCAAGGGTGGCCCAAAAATGCAATGATTTTTTCACTACAGTGGCATCAACACTTGTGAAGAAGTTACCCGAACCCACTGGACAGTTTGGTAGTAGTCATGTATTTAATTATTATTCAGATAAGGTTGCATAGGATTCCTTTAAATTACAACCAGTGGACATGGCCCTGGTAGAAAAAATACCCTAGGCAAGGATAAAGCTACTGGAATAGATGGCTTACCAGTGAGGTTTATCAAAGACGGAGCAAACCAGATTAGTGAACCTCTAACACAGTGATTCCCAACCTGGGGTCCGCGGACCCCTGGGGGTCCGCCAGGGGGCGCAGGGGGTCCGCCAGACCACAGATGATTTGAGGTCTTTTTTTTTTTATTATTTTATTTTTTATTTTTTTTTATCATCAGAAGCATGAATAGTCTCTCCACTACAATAAAAAATAAAGATAAATAAATAAACATCTAGACATGATTTTTGAACGTTAACAGTAGGCTACCGGGTAGCCGCTAAAACGCGAATCAGTTGACTGTATCACTTTCTGTAGCTAGCCTAGCACGCTAGTTAACTTTCTCGGCTTGTCTGCAGTCAGCCGCCAGAGGCGAAAATGTGTGACAAACGAAAAGGAGATGACGGCAGCTCATCTGCAAAAAAAGTTAGGACCTACAGCAATCGCGAAAATTACATCACCATGGGCTTCACTGAGGGACCAGACAAACGACCTGAGTGTGTGATTTGTGGAGAAAAGTTGGCAAACTCGAGCCTGAAGCCCAGCAAGCTGAAGAGACATCAGGCGTCTAAGCACCCAGAAACCGTTGGGAAGGATCCAGACTTTTTTCGGAGGAAAGAACAGTCTCTCAAGGCGAACAAGCCTGTTGATGTTAGAGTAGCGTGGAGCAGGGGTGGCAGTGATTTACAGAAGGCTACCGAAGCCTCCTTTGAGTGTTCGCTTTTAATTGCAAAAGCAAAGAAACCGCACAATATTGGCGAGCAGCTCATCAAACCAGCCTGCATCAAAATGGTTTAGAAACTGTGCGGCCCACAGGTGGCGGATAAACTAAAATCAGTACCACTCTCGAACAATGTAGTGAAAGACCGAATTGATAAGATGTCAAGTGATTGCGAGCAGCAGCTGTCAGAAAAGCTTAGAAAGGGTCCATTTGCCATACAACTTGATGAAACTACAACTGTCGCAAACGAGGCTGTGCTCATCGTTTATGTGCAATATATTGAAAATGAGGATCTGAACCAGGACATTCTCATGTCAGTCAACCTTACTACCACCACTCGAGGTGAGGATATTTTTACTGCAGTGGATTCTTACTTCATTCAACATAAATGCAAACCGTTCACCATTAGGGCCTGATTTGAGAGGATGAATACAGGATTTGAATATTGGCCAAAATTTTGAAATACATATGGTGCAAGATTAGATTTGTTGATTGAAGGCACAAGTCAAAGAAGCATAGTGGGTCTAATTATGATGCATATGCCTGTGTATAAGCAGTTTGTTATTAAAATGACAAAAAAAAGTATTAAACCCAGCTAGGACAGATTCTCTCTGCTACTGATTGGAATTTCCTGTCTCATATTTAGTTTAATTTGTTGCATTGATTTGTTCCATAAATGCAAACCGTTCACCATTAGGGACTGATTTGAGAGGATTAATACAGGATTTGAATATTGGCCAAACATTTTGAAATGCATATGGTGCAAGATGAGATTTGTTGATTGAAGGCACAAGTTAAAGAAGCATAGTGGGTCTAATTGTGATGCATATGCCTGTGTATAAGCAGTTTGTTATTAAAATGACAAAAAAAAGGTATTAAACCCAGCTAGGACAGATTCTCTCTGCTACTGATTGGAATTTCCTGTCTCATATTTAGTTTAATTTGTTGCATTGATTTGTTCCATAAATGCAAACCGTTCACCATTAGGGCCTGATTTGAGAGGATGAATACAGGATTTGAATATTGACCAAAACTTTGAAATACATATGGTGCAAGATTAGATTTGTTGATTGAAGGCACAAGTCAAAGAAGCATAGTGGGTCTAATTATGATGCATATGCCTGTGTATAAGCAGTTTGTTATTAAAATGACAAAAACAAGGTATTAAACCCAGCTAGGACAGATTCTCTCTGCTACTGATTGGAATTTCCTGTCTCATATTTAGTTTAATTTGTTGCATTGATTTGTTCCATAAATGCAAACCGTTCACCATTAGGGACTGATTTGAGAGGATGAATACAGGATTTGAATATTGGCCAAACATTTTGAAATGCATATGGTGCAAGATGAGATTTGTTGATTGAAGGCACAAGTTAAAGAAGCATAGTGGGTCTAATTGTGATGCATATGCCTGTGTATAAGCAGTTTGTTATTAAAATGACAAAAAAAGGTATTAAACCCAGCTAGGACAGATTCTCTCTGCTACTGATTGGAATTTCCTGTCTCATATTTAGTTTAATTTGTTGCATTGATTTGTTCCATAAATGCAAACCGTTCACCATTAGGGACTGATTTGAGAGGATGAATACAGCATTTGAATATTGGCCAAACATTTTGAAATGCATATGGTGCAAGATGAGATTTGTTGATTGAAGGCACAAGTTAAAGAAGCATAGTGGGTCTAATTGTGATGCATATGCCTGTGTATAAGCAGTTTGTTATTAAAATGACAAAAAAAAGTATTAAACCCAGCTAGGACAGATTCTCTCTGCTACTGATTGGAATTTCCTGTCTCATATTTAGTTTAATTTGTTGCATTGATTTGTTCCATAAATGCAAACCGTTCACCATTAGGGCCTGATTTGAGAGGATGAATACAGGATTTGAATATTGGCAAAAATTTTGAAATACATATGGTGCAAGATTAGATTTGTTGATTGAAGGCACAAGTCAAAGAAGCATAGTGGGTCTAATTATGATGCATATGCCTGTGTATAAGCAGTTTGTTATTAAAATGACAAAAACAAGGTATTAAACCCAGCTAGGACAGATTCTCTCTGCTACTGATTGGAATTTCCTGTCTCATATTTAGTTTAATTTGTTGCATTGATTTGTTCCATAAATGCAAACCGTTCACCATTAGGGACTGATTTGAGAGGATGAATACAGGATTTGAATATTGGCCAAACATTTTGAAATGCATATGGTGCAAGATGAGATTTGTTGATTGAAGGCACAAGTTAAAGAAGCATAGTGGGTCTAATTGTGATGCATATGCCTGTGTATAAGCAGTTTGTTATTAAAATGACAAAAAAAAGGTATTAAACCCAGCTAGGACAGATTCTCTCTGCTACTGATTGGAATTTCCTGTCTCATATTTAGTTTAATTTGTTGCATTGATTTGTTCCATAAATGCAAACCGTTCACCATTAGGGCCTGATTTGAGAGGATGAATACAGCATTTGAATATTGGCCAAACATTTTGAAATGCATATGGTGCAAGATGAGATTTGTTGATTGAAGGCACAAGTCAAAGAAGCATAGTGGGTCTAATTGTGATGCATATGCCTGTGTATAAGCAGTTTGTTATTAAAATGAAAAAAAAAAGGTATTTTATGGTATCTTATTAGGAGGGGGTCCGCGAATTTCATCAGAGATGTTTGGGGGTCCCTGGGGGGAAAAAGGTTGGGAACCACTGCTCTAACACATATCATCAACCTATCACTGAAACAGGGTATCGTACCCGATGACTTAAAATGTGCCAGAGTGGTTCCACTACATAAAAAAGGAGATAGGACAAACGAGGGAAACTATCGTCCAGTTTCTATTCTCAGCGTCATCTCCAAAGTTCTTGAGAAGGTCATATTTAATCAAATATCAGATTTTCTTAAACAGACAGATCTCCTTTATCAATTCCAGTCTGGCTTTCGCCCTGGGTATTCTACGGATGCTTGCCTGATTGATCTCACTGACCATATTCGAACCCAGATGGACTGTGGCAAACGAACTGGCATGGTTCTGATTGACCTGCAGAAAGCGTTTGATACTGTTGACCATCAGATCCTGCTTGAGAAGCTCAAAGCCTGTGGGATGGACGATGGGTCGGTGAGATGGTTCAGGTCGTACTTGACTGGGAGGACCCAGGTTGTGAACATAAATGGTGTTGCATCTTCATATAATGAAATAACATGTGGGGTGCCGCAAGGCAGCATCCTTGCTCGAGTGCTATTTTCACTATATGTTAATGACATGGTGTCTGCAGTATCCTGCAGACTCCTACTGTATGTTGACGACTCAGCACTTCTGGTGTCTGGAGACGACACGGCAGAAATACAAGCCGGTCTCAGTAGGGAGCTGGAAAGCCTTCACAAATGGTTAGTTGACAACAGATTATCTATTCACCTTGGAAAAACTGAGTCAATTCTATTCAGCTCAAAACATAAATTAAAGGAATGTTCCCGACTTGAGATAAGCTGTAATGGCTTCAGTGTCGAGTCTAGAGACTGTGTTAAATACCTAGGTGCAGACCTCGACCAAACACTCTCAGGGAAAACAATGGCCCTGAAGGTGATCAAAAAAGTTAACACAAGGGTGACATTTTTGCACAGAAAAAAGAGGTTCTTATCACTGGAAACTATGAAACTGCTTGCCAACTGCATGATCCTCAGCCAATATGACTATGCAAGTACGTACTGGTATAGTGGTGTTACAGTGGAATGTAAACACAGGCTACAAACCAGCCAAAATAAGACCATACGATTGGTCCTAAATCTGCCACCTCGAACCCATATTGAGCCATGTCACTTCAATGAGGTGGGATGGCTCCCTGTGGAGCAGAGGGTCTCCTTTCTGAAACTGGGACATATGTATAAAATGTTAAATGGATCTGCCCCCAGATATTTATGCTCTCGTATTGTCCTGCGTGGCCAGGTCCACGGACGACAGTTACGGTCTGGACAGCTCTCAGTTTATGAGCCTAGAAAGGGTTCCTATTCACAGAATGGCTTTCTGTCTACAGCCTGCCGGCTGTGGAACTCTCTGCCCAGGGCCATCCAAAACTCCCCCACTATTGCTGTCTTCAAGAGGGGTGTGAAGCGACATCTGCAACAATAGGTTGCAGAGGGTGCTTGGCCACCACTCTTGAAGAACAGGAACATGACATGCTGTAATGAGGCTCTTAGAAAATTGTGTTGTCTATTTTATCTACTTGTTGTATCTATTTTATCTTAACTCTTTCTTTGTGATTTATTGTATTTTTCTTGGGACCATGTTGGAAACAAGTCGACAGACTTTCACATGTTATCCTTGTACCCCTTGTTTTTATACTATTGTATAAATTGTATGTACTAAATAAAAATCAAATCAAAATCAAATCAACCTTGGTGCTGATCTTCAGGTTTCGGTTTTCAAAAACCCTGCTGCGTAGGCGTCCAAAGGATGATGCCGCTTTATTGATACGTGTGTGTATCTCCGCGTCAAGGGAGCAGCATGAGGACAGAGTGGAGCCGAGGTAGGTGAAATGATCCACTGTTTTGAGTGGAACACCGTTTATGTGAAAACTGGGAGGTGTAGAGGTTCGGGAAATGAGTTGGGACATGACTTCGGTTTTTTGTATGTTGACCTGGAGACCAAAGGATTGGTACAGGCTGGATATGGTGTCGAGAGCATGCTGCATAGACTCTGGACTGTGAGCTAAGATGGCACAGTCATCAGCGTACTGTAGCTCACATACTTGGCAGGATTTTGTCTTTGTGTGTGCCTGGAGCCGGCGGATGTTGAAGAGGCTACCATCAAGGCGGTATTCCACATGGACACCGTCTTCATGTCCCATGGCTCGGCGGAAGAGGCAGGTGACGGCAGAGAGGAGGAGATTAAAGAGCACCGGAGCCAAGACACAGCCCTGCTTCACCCCAACATTAACCTTAAAGGATTCTGACTGGAGTTCACCCGTCTGGACTCTGGCTTGCATCCCGTCATGCAGCTGCTGAAGGATGGAGATAAACTTGGGTGGTACCCCAAGTTTGTTGAGGTGTTTCCAGAGCAGCTCACGGCTGATGGTGTCGAAGGCTTTGCTTAGGTCTATGAAGGCTATGTAAAGATCCTTGCGATGCTCTCTGCTCTTCTCTAGCAGCTGCCTCAGGACAAAGACCATGTCGGTGGTGGATCTGGTCTTCCGAAAGCCACATTGAGTTTCCGGAAGCGCAGCTTCAGAGATGTTTTCCACCAGCCTGTTCAGCATGATCTTCGCCAGCACTTTCCCTGCGATGGAGAGGAGAGAGATTCCACGGCTGTTTCCGCAGACTGCTCTGTCCCCTTTCTGCTTGTAGATGACCACAATGTTTGCATCCTTCCAGTCCTGTGGGAGGGTCTCATGTTCCCAGATGTTGCAGATCAGGAGGTGCAGACGGCGAGTGAGGAGGTACCCTCTGTGTTTGAAAACCTCTGCTGGGATGCCATCGGGTCCAGGGCTTTTATTGTTCTTTAGACCCGCAATGGCTTGACGGGTCTCAGAGAAGTGTGGTGGGGTGTCCAGGTGCATGACTGGTGGCATGTCTGGGAGATTATCCAGGATATGTGGGTCAGTGGGGTTGGTGTGATTGAGTAGAGACTTTTACTAACATCTTAGTGACTCATTAGCCTAGGGATTAAGGATACATGCAGTTTTGATCCATAGAAAGGTCTGTGCTACACAATTTCAGTTAGATTGGATTTATTGTCCTTTAATTTGGCACTCATGACATTAGTTGCTTGCCGTTTAATCAACATCAAAAGACCCCCCACTTCCTCCCAGACACCCATTCCAAGAGCCTTCTCTCTCTCTCTCTCTCTCTCTCTCTGTCTCTGTCTCTGTCTCTGTCTCTGTCTCTGTCTCTGTCTCTCTCTCTCTCTTTCTCTCTCTCTCTCTCTCTCTCTCTCTCTCTCTCTCTCTCTCTCTCTCTCTCTCTCTCTCTCTCTCTCTCTCTCTCTCTCTCTCTCTCTCTCTCTCTCTCTCTCTCTCTATCTCTCTATATATATATTTTTTTCTCCCATCCCAATTTCTCAAATTACATTCACCCTGAATGTTGACGTTATCCAGGTGAAAAGTTAAGTTCATTCAAGCGAGGCATTGCAACCGGAGTAATCTAAAAACTCCGTCTCCAACCTGGCGCCATCGTCTTTAAAAATCAGGTGACTGCAAGTTCTGCAACTAGTGGATGTCCCTCATCCTTGACATAAATCATTTGATGTATAATTAAATAAAAGGAAATGCGTTTGTTTTGGCAAAATTCTTCTGCTCTGTGTGACAATAAATAAATGAATGATGATATGCAATTTAAAACCAAAACTAAGGCCTCAGTATGAGTTAAAGACGTGAACATGGTCATGTTTGTTGAATAAAAAAAAAAGTTTAAAAAGTTAAAAATAAAATAATCCCGATTTTTTTATTTATTTTTTCCGATCCCGATCTTCTGAAAATCACGTGATCTGCCCCCCATCCCGATCATGTGATCGGATCGGGACATCCCTATTCGTAACATAAAGGCCTTACCTCACATCTGATGTCATGCAAAAAGATTAATCCAATTCCTGATCGCCATTCCAAATATTGATCGCGTTTATTGATCCAACCTTATATCCAAAAACACATAGATCCACGCTGCTCCCAGTCCCCACAGTCAATGCAATGGTATCCAGCTGCATCCCCGAGAAGTAAAACCTGGACCGGACAATTTTTTTTGCTGCACTGTCCCAACCAATCCAATCCAATGATGTGCAATACCATCCGGGAGACAATAGGGGGCGGTATTTGCCCTTTGCGAGCTCAGACCCAGTCCCAATAATAGCGGCAGGCTGGATGGATGAAAAATGAATGGATATCGCTAATAAAAGAAATATGGATTAAAACCCGGATTTTCTCGGGTTTGGCGCCCAGAGCATGGCGAGTTAACACAGACTATCTCAGGTTTGGCCTCCAGTGAGTTAAAGGCCTCACTAGAGTAGGTTTTGAGATCCCTAGATGTGACTGTTTTGTGACAGCCGGCCTTTTGTTTTAGCTTTTTGCGATTGTTAGATGTTTTTTAATCAGCCAATCTCATCTCATCATCTCCTTCGTAACTCTCCCTGTTCTGCATTGTGTTTGTTTTCAATCCTTCACATTGGCTGTCACCCACTGTATCAACCCGTTAGTACATCCGTTAGTCATAAGAAACAACACTGCAACGTGATCTCTTTCCTTAGATCCTCATGTTTATTTTCATAAACATAGCCTCTTTACCAGATGGAAACACCGTTCTGTAATGTCCTTGACCAGTCTTTGAAGGAAAACTAAATTCATTATTCTAACGATCTCTCTCCTGTCACCCCGCTCGGTGGTTGTGCGGCCTAGCTGTCCAAAGGCCTTCCCTGTCAGCCGAAGCTAGTGATGTCGTGGCACTCCATTCCCCCCCCCGCTTTGACCCAAATCACTATAGCAACGGCGATGTTAATATTACCGCCCCTCTTACCCCAAACAAACGCTGTGGCTTGGTAATGCACTTTCTTCAGATCGAGTAACCTTGATGCTGTGGCTATCAGCTGTTGATGTTAACAGCACAGCCCGAATCATCATCTGCTGCTGTTAGTCTGCTGCAACACACACTGACTGCCGGCTACTTTTAAGATCTATAGATCCGTCTGAGTAGATGCTGTCACCCACCGATATATACAGTATATACACATTGAAAAACATAGATTCCTTCAGCGAGTACAGAATATCATATAATGATCTCTTAACCGGCATGCTATACCCACTTTATTGGAGATCCTGGACTTGGCAGAGGTCAGAATGAGCATTTCCATGGCCCTGGTCACAGGTACAACAGTGCTTACACTAGGTTTACCACAGACTGACAGACATGTTAGGTATTCTAGCAATGGCAGGATTCCAATGACCATTTCTTCATTGTACATATTTTTCCAGGCAGTTAATTAACAAGTGTGGTTTTCTCCTTACTCTGTTCGTGAGCACCGGGAGCTTTTGAAATGTTCAGCATTTTCCCTCCCAGTCTTCTTTCGTCAATCAACAAAAGCAGCTCCTTCCAGAAACCTGCAAGCATGTCTCCCGACCCAGTCTAATGCCCGCTCTTAACTGTGAGATATTTTGCAACTTATAAGTTCCTTGCAAGCCACACTGTGCGACACGAATTGAATAATCTTGGGTACGACCATCAATCTGATGCATGTACACTGTGCGATGAGAATCGTAGGCTACGACGCAGACTACGTAGCGTCATAATAAAGCGTAGCATCATCATAAAGCGTTATCCTGTGTGTCATCAGTGTGAGTCAACCTGACGAGTTGTAAACAAGACGGTCGTGATACGAAGAAGAGAAGACTGTGAACATGTGAGGATTCACCTGTTCCCTGAACTTTTCCCTGTCTACTCTCCCTCACCAGCCCCCACCCTTGCGATGATTTACTCTCCTCTACTCTTCACCAGCCCCCACCCTTGGACTACCTTCACGCAGCTGTCATAGTTTATGATTAGCGCCCCAGAGGGCTTTATATACCTGGACCTCCCTTCCAGTCCTGGTCGGGTCGTTCTGTATCTGTATCTGTGTTCACTCTGTGTTCATGGAGTTCTGTACGTTACCATCCTGTACGTTACCATCACCTGCCGCGTCTCCGGCGTGAGGCGACGTGCCAGCCATCACCACCTGTCGCCGTTTGCCTGGAGTGGGACACCGTCTTCGCTCTCTAATTCTCTACAGGAGGTTTTCCAGTGTTCCCACTCCAGACGTCAAGCCGGCGCGTCATCGCTCCCTATTTTCCACGGGAGGATGGCATCTCTTCGCCCCGGTCCCCTGGGACCCATTTGTTCTGCGTGCCCCGCCCCCCCGAGGAGGAGGAAGAGGATCTCCGTGCCTGGAGTGGGACACCGCCTTCGCTCTCTAATTCTCTACGGGAGGTTGCCAGTGTTCCCACTCCAGACGTCAAGCCGGCGCGTCATCGCTCCCTATTTTCACGGGAGGATGGCGCCTCTTCCCCCCGGCCTCCGCTGTCGGGCCCCTGTCTCCGTACCAGGCCTCCGCCGTCGGGCCCCTGTCTCCGTACCACGCCTCTGCCGTCGGGCCCCTGTCTCCGTACCAGGCCTCCGCCGTCGGGCCCCTGTCCCCGTGACAGGCCTCCGCCGTCGGGCCCCTGCCTCCGTGCCCGGCCTCCGCTGTCGGGCCCCTGTCTCCGTGCCCGGCCCCCGCCGTCGGGCCCCTGTCCCCTTGCCAGGCCTCCGCCGTCGGAACCCTGTCCTCATCCCTGTAAGCAGCCCTGGCCCGTAGCCCTGGCCCTTAACCCTTGTCCCTGACACTTAGCCCTGTCCCTTAGCCTGTGCGCCTCTTAAAGGCACAGTGCCGCATTTTCCTTATTTCCTTGACTCTAGTGTTTTGTGTTCTCCCCTGTTCCCCTCCCCAGTGCCCCTGGTCCTAGTCCTTGACATTTAGCCCTGGCCCTGTCCTTTAGCCCTAGTCCCTTAGCCTGTTCGCCTCTTAAAGGCACAGTGCCGCATTTTCCAGTTTTCCTTGACTCTAGTGTTTTGTGTTCTCCCCTGTTCCCCTCCCCAGTGCCCCTGGTCCTAGTCCTTGACATTTAGCCCTGGCCCTGTCCTTTAGCCCTAGTCCCTTAGCCTGTTCGCCTCTTAAAGGCACAGTGCCGCATTTTCCAGTTTTCCTTGACTCTAGTGTTTTGTGTTCTCCCCTGTTCCTCTCTCCAGTGCCCCTGGTCCTGGTCCTTGACATTTAGCCCTGGCCCTGTCCCTTAGCCCTAGTCCATTAGCCTCTTAAAGGCACAGAGCCGCATTTTCCATATTTCCTTGACTCTAGTGTTTTTGTGTTCTCCCTTAAAGGGACTGTGCCGCTTTTTGTTCTATAATAAATATTTGCCCTGTTTTGGCTTACTCTCATACCTGTCTTGTGTTGTGCGATTGGGGTCGGTTACAAACCATAACAGTAGGACCCGACCAGTCGATGACCCCAGCCAGCACAGACAGTGTATGTGAGTTAGCCCCTGTTAGTTCCCTCTAGTTCCCTCTAACACACTCTAGCTCCCTCTAGCTCCCTCTAGTTCCCCTGTTAGTTCCCCTGTTAGTTCCCCTGTTAGTTCCCCTGTTGACTCCCCTGTTGACTCCCCTGTTAGCTCCCCTGTTAGCCTTGTTAGCTCCCCTGTTAGCTACCCTGTTCCCCACAGCTAGGACTGTCCTTTCAGCTAGCTTGTTCTCCTTTGCTAGTCCAGCCCTGTCTGCTAGCCTAGCTCCGGCAGCTAGCGCAGCCTCTATGCTAATGTAGCATTACAGCTAGCATAGGCCCTGTAGCTAGCAATGCTCTGGCAGCTACCCTGTCCCTCTGCTAGCCCCACTTTAGGTGTAGCTTCCCCTGCTAGCATGGCCCATGTTTTTTTTTGTTTGTTGCTTTGTCTTGTCCCCTGCCCCGCTGTCTGATTCCGTAGTGTTCTGACCCGTCATGGTAGTGTTCTGACCGTCATGTTAGTGTTCTGACCGTCATGTTAGTGTTCTGCCCCGTCATGTTAGTGTTCTGCCCCGTCATGTTAGTGTTCTGACCGTCATGTTAGTGTTATGCCCCGTCATGTTAGTGTTCTGCCCCGTCATTTTAGTGTTCTGACCGTCATGTTAGTGTTCTGCCCCGTCATGGTAGTGTTTCGGTCGTCCGGTGGCTCCCGTGGAGGGGGAGGTACTGTGAGGATTCGCCTGTTCCCTGAACTTTTCCCTGTCTACTCTCCCTCACCAGCCCCCACCCTTGCGATGATTTACTCTCCTCTACTCTTCACCAGCCCCCACCCTTGGACTACCTTCACGCAGCTGTCATAGTTTATGATTAGCGCCCCAGAGGGCTTTATATACCTGGACCTCCCTTCCAGTCCTGGTCGGGTCGTTCTGTATCTGTATCTGTGTTCACTCTGTGTTCATGGAGTTCTGTACGTTACCATCCTGTACGTTACCATCACCTGCCGCGTCTCCGGCGTGAGACGACGTGCCAGCCATCACCACCTGTCGCCGTTTGCCTGGAGTGGGACACCGTCTTCGCTCTCTAATTCTCTACGGGAGGTTTTCCAGTGTTCCCACTCCAGACGTCAAGCCGGCGCGTCATCGCTCCCTATTTTCCACGGGAGGATGGCATCTCTTCGCCCCGGTCCCCTGGGACCCCTTTGTTCTGCGTGCCCGGCCCCCCCGAGGAGGAGGAAGAGGATCTCCGTGCCTGGAGTGGGACACCGCCTTCGCTCTCTAATTCTCTACGTGAGGTTGCCAGTGTTCCCACTCCAGACGTCAAGCCGGCGCGTCATCGCTCCCTATTTCCACGGGAGGATGGCGCCTCTTCCCCCCGGCATCCGCTGTCGGGCCCCTGTCTCCGTACCAGGCCTCCGCCGTCGGGCCCCTGTCCCCGTGACAGGCCTCCGCCGTCGGGCCCCTGTCTCCGTGCCCGGCCCCCGCTGTCGGGCCCCTGTCTCCGTACCAGGCCTCCGATGTCGGGCCCGTCCCCGTGACAGGCCTCCGCCGTCGGGCCCCTGCCTCCGTGCCCGGCCCCCGCCGTCGGGCCCCTGTCCCCTTGCCAGGCCTCCGCCGTCGGAACCCTGTCCTCATCCCTGTAAGCAGCCCTGGCCCGTAGCCCTGGCCCTTAGCCCTTGTCCCTGACACTTAGCCCTGTCCCTTAGCCTGTTCGCCTCTTAAAGGCACAGTGCCGCATTTTCCTTATTTCCTTGACTCTAGTGTTTTGTGTTCTCCCCTGTTCCCCTCCCCAGTGCCCCTGGTCCTAGTCCTTGACATTTAGCCCTGGCCCTGTCCTTTAGCCCTAGTCCCTTAGCCTGTTCGCCTCTTAAAGGCACAGTGCCGCATTTTCCAGTTTTCCTTGACTCTAGTGTTTTGTGTTCTCCCCTGTTCCCCTCCCCAGTGCCCCTGGTCCTAGTCCTTGACATTTAGCACTGGCCCTGTCCTTTAGCCCTAGTCCCTTAGCCTGTTCGCCTCTTAAAGGCACAGTGCCGCATTTTCCAGTTTTCCTTGACTCTAGTGTTTTGTGTTCTCCCCTGTTCCCCTCTCCAGTGCCCCTGGTCCTGGTCCTTGACATTTAGCCCTGGCCCTGTCCCTTAGCCCTAGTCCATTATCCTCTTAAAGGCACAGAGCCGCATTTTCCATATTTCCTTGACTCTAGTGTTTTTGTGTTCTCCCTTAAAGGGACTGTGCCGCTTTTTGTTCTATAATAAATATTTGCCCTGTTTTGGCTTACTCTCATACCTGTCTTGTGTTGTGCGATTGGGGTCGGTTACAAACCATAACAGTAGGACCCGACCAGTCGACGACCCCAGCCAGCACAGACAGTGTATGTGAGTTAGCCCCTGTTAGTTCCCTCTAGTTCCCTCTAACACACTCTAGCTCCCTCTAGTTCCCCTGTTAGTTCCCCTGTTAGTTCCCCTGTTAGTTCCCCTGTTGACTCCCCTGTTAGCTCCCCTGTTAGCCTCGTTAGCTCCCCTGTTAGCTACCCTGTTCCACACAGCTAGGACTGTCCTTTCAGCTAGCTTGTTCTCCTTTGCTAGTCCAGCCCTGTCTGCTAGCCTAGCTCCGGCAGCTAGCGCAGCCTCTATGCTAATGTAGCATTACAGCTAGCATAGGCCCTGTAGCTAGCAATGCTCTGGCAGCTACCCTGTCCCTCTGCTAGCCCCACTTTAGGTGTAGCTTCCCCTGCTAGCATGGCCCATGTTTTTTTTTGTTTGTTGCTTTGTCTTGTCCCCTGCCCCGCTGTCTGATTCCGTAGTGTTCTGACCCGTCATGGTAGTGTTCTGACCGTCATGTTAGTGTTCTGACCGTCATGTTAGTGTTCTGCCCCGTCATGTTAGTGTTCTGCCCCGTCATGTTAGTGTTCTGACCGTCATGTTAGTGTTATGCCCCGTCATGTTAGTGTTCTGCCCCGTCATGTTAGTGTTCTGACCGTCATGTTAGTGTTCTGCCCCGTCATGGTAGTGTTTCGGTCGTCCGGTGGCTCCCGTGGAGGGGGAGGTACTGTGAGGATTCGCCTGTTCCCTGAACTTTTCCCTGTCTACTCTCCCTCACCAGCCCCCACCCTTGCGATGATTTACTCTCCTCTACTCTTCACCAGCCCCCACCCTTGGACTACCTTCACGCAGCTGTCATAGTTTATGATTAGCGCCCCAGAGGGCTTTATATACCTGGACCTCCCTTCCAGTCCTGGTCGGGTCGTTCTGTATCTGTGTTCACTCTGTGTTCATGGAGTTCTGTACGTTACCATCCTGTACGTTACCATCACCTGCCGCGTCTCCGGCGTGAGACGACGTGCCAGCCATCACCACCTGTCGCCGTTTGCCTGGAGTGGGACACCGTCTTCGCTCTCTAATTCTCTACGGGAGGTTTTCCAGTGTTCCCACTCCAGACGTCAAGCCGGCGCGTCATCGCTCCCTATTTTCCACGGGAGGATGGCATCTCTTCGCCCCGGTCCCCTGGGACCCCTTTGTTCTGCGTGCCCGGCCCCCCCGAGGAGGAGGAAGAGGATCTCCGTGCCTGGAGTGGGACACCGCCTTCGCTCTCTAATTCTCTACGGGAGGTTGCCAGTGTTCCCACTCCAGACGTCAAGCCGGCGCGTCATCGCTCCCTATTTCCACGGGAGGATGGCGCCTCTTCCCCCCGGCCTCCGCTGTCGGGCCCCTGTCTCCGTACCAGGCCTCCGCCGTCGGGCCCCTGTCTCCGTGCCCGGCCCCCGCTGTCGGGCCCCTGTCTCCGTACCAGGCCTGCGCCGTCGGGCCCCTGTCCCTGTGACAGGCCTCCGCCATCGGGCCCCTGCCTCCGTGCCCAGCCTCCGCTGTCGGGCCCCTGTCTCCGTGCCCGGCCCCCGCCGTCGGGCCCCTGTCCCCTTGCCAGGCCTCCGCCGTCGGAACCCTGTCCTCATCCCTGTAAGCAGCCCTGGCCCGTAGCCCTGGCCCTTAGCCCTTGTCCCTGACACTTAGCCCTGTCCCTTAGCCTGTTCGCCTCTTAAAGGCACAGTGCCGCATTTTCCTTATTTCCTTGACTCTAGTGTTTTGTGTTCTCCCCTGTTCCCCTCCCCAGTGCCCCTGGTACTAGTCCTTGACATTTAGCCCTGGCCCTGTCCTTTAGCCCTAGTCCCTTAGCCTGTTCGCCTCGTAAAGGCACAGTGCCGTATTTTCCAGTTTTCCTTGACTCTAGTGTTTTGTGTTCTCCCCTATTCCCCTCTCTAGTGCCCCTGGTCCTGGTCCTTGACATTTAGCCCTGGCCCTGTCCCTTAGCCCTAGTCCATTAGCCTGTTCGCCTCTTAAAGGCACAGAGCCGCATTTTCCATATTTCCTTGACTCTAGTGTTTTTGTGTTCTCCCTTAAAGGGACGGTGCCACTTTTTGTTCTATAATAAATATTTGCCCTGTTTTGGCTTACTCTCATACCTGTCTTGTGTTGTGCGATTGGGGTCGGTTACAAACCATAACAGAACATGCCAATGAAATAAACATGCCAATGTAATAAAAAAAGTCAACCAACGAACTCGATTCTTGTACCGGATCTCCTCTCTGGTAAACAAGAATACCCTGAAGACTCTGGCAGGAGCACTCATTCAGGGATACTACGACTATGCTTGCACCTCATGGTACCAAAGCACCTCAAAGGCGCTAAAAACAAAATTACAAACCTCTCAAAACAAACTGGTCAGACTACTGCTTGACCTCACTCCTAGAACCCACCTCACCCCTGCCCACTTTGACAACCTAGGATGGCTTAGAGTAGATGACAGAGTACAGCAACTTGCAATGGGCCTGGTCTACAAGATACACTACACGACCAAGGTACCCATGTACATGTCAAAATACTTCCCAAAGGTCAGTGAATACCACGATCACAACACCAGAGGGAGCTCCACAAATCATGTTAAACCCAGATTCGGCTCAAATAAGGGATTAAACACGTTTCGCAATTATGCCACATCAATGTGGAACGCCCTACCCAAAGCTGTAAAGGAATGTGGATCACTACCCACTTTCAAAACCTCTCTCAAGGGACACCTACGGGAGACTGCAATTCAACACTGGCCCCTGTAAATATCCTAACCCAACCCCCTCCAATGTACAGTCATTTACCTAGTATGGTTTTGTCAATAGTCCAATGTACAATTTTGTTTGTTTGTACAGTGTCTCCCCCCCCCCCCCTCAATGTACAGTTTTGCTTGTTTATACAGTGTGCCCCCCCCCCCCCCCCCCCCAACCACCTCCAATGTTGATTACCCAGTATGGTTGTCAATATCCCAGTGTACCCAACCCCCCCCCACCCAATCTCCTCCAATGTACAGTTTCTACGTCAAATGTATATACTCCCTTTTCCTGACTCCTTCTGTATCACAAACAGTACTGTATTTGCAAATCTGGTATGTCATAAATGTATAGATGTAGCAGTACTGACTATCTGTATGCCATGTATGTCATATATGTCCTGATGAATTGAAAATGGGGGACCCTGATGTAAACAAGACGAAAGTCTTTCTCTGGTCTGCATCCCCTTAACAATTGTGTGTATTGAGCTGTACTGTATTGTACCCATTCTGCAATCTGTTAATAAAGTTTTCAATCAATCAATCAATCAATCAATCAATCAATCAATGTCCAGGAAGCAAACACTTGCCATAGTGGCTTTTATGTGCCTAGAGAGGCCGGCTATATTTAAAAAAAAAAAAGAGAAAGAGAACAAAGTCGTGGCTAGGGAAAAGAGGCCAACTGGGAATGCCAGTCCTGCAAATGGAACTTGAGGTAAGTAACGTTATTAACGTCAGCATGCTAACGCTACATGTGTCGTAGCCTCCTAATGAATGTTGAGCTTGTTATCACTGCTAGCTTGTGTTGTTCCCAATGCACTCATTAAAGTCTGCCTGTTGTACTTCTAGATAGATGATCGAAGTGGATTCAGAAGTCTACTCCGCATGGATGTGGAACAGTTCGATCATCTGCTACAGCTGGTGGCTCCTTATATCTCCAAAGCAGACACCCAGATGAGGAGAGCAATCACTGCCAGAGAGAGACTGTCCATCACACTGCGATACTTAGCAACAGGTAATAATCAGGGGTTGTAGTGGAGGGTAAACCCAAGTGAACTCAGTTTACTCACCTATTTTCTGAATAACTGTATTAATGAGTGAGGGGAACACGGTGGGAAACATCAGTGTGCTGCTGTGCTCAAAATAGGCCTAATTATCTATATAGGCCTAATGTTGTGGAATTATTTAATATCCATAATATTTAATAAATAGGCCTATTGTTTAGTTTGTTATAGACCTACCTTCAGGATAGTTATTCTCGCCATATCCCGTTTTTTAACCACCAATTTGACCACGCACATAGGCCTAGGCCTACTTCGATGTATTGGTGATAAAGAATCTTTTTACTTATTTCATACACTAAATCGGATTAGCCTACAAAGTAGGTTAGGCAGGCAGGCTATTAGGCTACAGTGTATCCGCGGTGACCAGAATGTAACTATAGAATGTGTCAGTCTAATTGTTCTGATATGCTGCAGTTTGGCACATTTATTTGTCGACGCGCATACATAAATGATATTCTACAATCATTCTCCATGCTGACAGGAGAGTCGTTCACTTCCCTGAGCTTCCAGTACCGTATTGGACAGAGCACTGTTGGTGTGATTGCCAAGGAGACATGCAAGGTGTTGCACCAGGTCCTGAAGAAGGATCACCTGACGGTAAGATCCATTTAGAAGCAGCTAGAATGTAACATATGGGACAATCATACCTAGATCAGATAAATATTGATAGATTCATGTCACTGTTCTGATGCAGTCTGTTTGTCTGTTTGTGTAGACACCGACTACAGAGGCTGAGTGGAGAGCAGTGGCCAGTGGCTTCCAGGAGAATTGGCAATTCCCTCACTGTCTCGGAGCCATAGATGGGAAAACACATCACCATCCGCCCACCAGGCAACAGTGGGAGCACCTTCAGGAACTACAAGTCTCGTTTCTCTGTGGTCCTGATGGCTGTTGTAGACGCCAATTATCGTTTCCTCTATGCGAATATTGGAACCCAGGGCAGAGTGTCTGATGGAGGTGTTTATGCCCACTGTGACCTGAAAAAGGCATTGGACAGCAACCAGTTAAATGTCCCGCCAGCCCAAAGTATGCCAGGTACAGATGTAGTCACCCCTTTCATGTTCATTGCAGACAAGGCTTTTCCGCTCCACACACACCTGATGAAGCCATACCCCTTCAGACAGCTTGACCATGACCAGCGTGTCTACAACTACAGACTGTCAAGAGCGAGGCGTGTTGTAGAGAATGCATTTGGCATACTTGCCAACAAATGGCGAGTCTTTCTCACCATCATTCCCCTAGACCCAGATACAGTGTCCCAGGTAACCCTGGCTGCTCTATCCCTGCACAACTACCTACGAGCCCAGGCCACAGACACCTACATTCCCCCTGCTCTGGTCGACATGGAGGATGAGGACCACCACATCATCCCTGGGAGCTGGCGCAGTGATGCCGCCCTGGAATCAGTGTCTGCTAGCAGGGATCGGAATGCCACCAGAACTGCAAAGGAGCAGCGCGACACACTGAAACAATACTTTGTCTCACCATCAGGTTCTGTGCATTGGCAGGAAGACATGTTGTAATGTCCTTTTTGGGGGGGGGGGGGGGGGGGGGGGTTCGAATTGCAGCCTCCCGTAGGTGGTCTTTAAGAGCGGTTTTGAATGTGGGTAGGGATTCACATCTTTTTAAGGCTGTGGGTAGGGCGTTCCACATTGTTATGGCATAATTGCGAAATTTGTTTAGTCCCTTGTTTGTGCCGAATCTGGGTTGCACATGATTTGTGGAACTCCCTCTGGTGTTGTGGGTGTGGTATTCACATTTTGACATGTACATGGGTACCTGTGTAGTGTATCTTGTAGACCAGGCCCATTGCAAGTTGCTGTACTGTCGTCTACTCTAAGCCATAGGTAGTCAAAGTGGGCAGGGGTGAGGTGGGTTCTGCAGAGCCGCACTGCCGTCTCTGTGATTATTTGCCCAGGCTTCATACCACAGCCGGGCAAATTAACACAGACTGAGATGAACTTTAGATCTCCCGCATCTCCTGCATTGAAATGCTCCAACTTCTTAAAATGTCGGAGAGTCGTCAGTTTTCTGGTCGCTCAGAAGCATTTTGAAATTATCGAAAGTTAATGATCGTGATATGAAGCGAGCAAAGCGTAGTTGCGGTACATGACTCCCTAAAAACTTGGTATTTCACCCGGGGGAGATGCATAATAATCTATGGTGCCTACATCATAGATTAAAAACGTTTACATTTTTTCAATAGATTTTTGGAATTTGTGGATGTATTTTTAATTGGTAGTGATACAATTGCGATGCTTATGTTACTCGTTTCTTCAGTTGGTGCAATTACCAGAGACGGCGCATGTTGCAAATCCAAAGATATATATTAGTGCTTGTCAAAAGTAACATGTGGAAAACATGAGAGCATGGGCTGAGATGGTCACAGAGCTCACTGAAGCTAGCACTGCTACTTCCTGCAAAACCATGCCCACCTGTGTGAAATACCAAGTTGTATAGCCTAGTTTGACGTTAAAGGGATATTTCACTTTAGTATAACTTGTCAACATTCAGTTGTCATACAGGAGACAGTCTACATAATTATCTGAAGACTCATCAAATGCCAAAACAAACCTGTAGCCTACCTTCCACTCAGAAGTGTCTGTTTTATTGAAATTTGCACATCAGTAGTTTGTTTATACTTCAGACATATGCGTGCTGATTTTATGCCTGTTTATTTTATACTATATAGTTATTAATATGTTTTGTTATATTGTAGAAATGTGTGCATTGAAATGTCTGTAAAGTCTCAATGACATTGAAAATGAGGGTGACTTCAATTGTCAGAGTATAAATAAAGGTTGATGATATGATATAATGTTAATAGACTAGGTCCCCACAATTAATTAAAATTAATGAGGAGGACCCTGATTCCTGGGAGGAATGGACAACAGGGACAGTGGTCACTAGCTTACTTGTAGATGTTCTTGGATGGAGGTAAGACTGCTGGACCTTGAATCTGAAGTTCTACAAAATTGAAATATCAATCTAACACGGGTCATTGATAATCCCGATACAAGTTACCAGCAGTAGATTTGGCAGACGCCTTCTCAAGACTATAAACTGTAATTATTTTATTATTTACATATTGCCTATAGCTACCAGCCTGCTTGTACCAGTACCATTCCGTGCTATATTATTTCCATGGTCTAGGAAAGTTCAACATGAGTTACTCTCCCAAAGCCAAAACTGCTGTTTGTCCTGCAGTGGAACGCAGCCCCTGATTGGTACGTGAAATACTCTGCTCTGGCATAACAGTAATGGTGTCTCCCAATTAATCATTTTCTTTGTCTTTATTATAACTGCTTTATTAATTTCATTATATTTCCTTGTTTGTCAAAGTAATCTTTATTTTTGAATATCAAAAATGTGTAAAAAAAAAGTGTAAACAAGCCACAACACTGCAATATCTATAAAGAACAGTGCTGGCCACAACCCTGAAATACCAAAACAGAAATGAGCTGACAGTATATGAACTTACTGTTCACTGCTCAACAGGGGCTAGAAAACTTCAAATAAAGTGCAAAACGGTTACTATAAAAACGAGCTTCCTGAGCCCCCTCCATCCCCAGGCCCGGCAGCCGCGAACCCCAACCCCGGAGGACCCGGTGTCCGGCGCCCCCGCGGGCCAAAGCATCACGCCTCTTTATTGCCTCGACCCGCAGAGACCCCGAACCACGCCCCCCCCCCCCCCAGTCAGAGCCCACGGCCACCAGACCCACAGCCAAAGGGGGCCCAAAAAATATACATCATTAAAATTACAAGAAAAAAAACAAGTGGACAATGGCACTCGCTCGCTCTGCTCCCCCCTTTTGATCACAAAAAAAGAATGTAAAATAAGGTGCTTCAAGATATCAAAAAAAAATTTAAATGCTACAACAGTGCAAGCATGACCAGAAGTCATACCAGTTGTACTGATTATCAGAAATCATATTCACCCTGCGTATCTGAATTTTCAGTGAGCATCCCCATGTAGCTACTAGAAGGTTGAGAACTGGGATTGGCAGGAGGCTGGTGGTAGGGTTGAAAGGTTTGCCGCTGGTGTGGTGTGTTGTGTGGGAAGGTGTGATACATTGGCTGTGATGCAGGACTCTGCATCTGTTGGAGTATTGACTTGCTTCTGTCCTGAGCTTCATAAATCATCCTCATGATGGACCGTCTTGCTCGCATTTTCTCAGCAGGATCTGTTACGTGATGCATCTCACTGCCCACTTGCCTACCAAATATCACATCTTCATCATCATCTTTGTTGTCAGCTGAAACTACTTGCTTGAGGAGGTCAATTTTCTCTCTCTCAAGGTTTAGCCCTCTCTCCCATGGCTTGCTCCTTTGCCGGACCACTTTTGCCTGACCACCCGGTGTGGGTGCGGGTGAGGGTGTGGATGTACGGCTACGGTACACGTTGGACACTTGGGTTGGTGGGTCCTGTGCTGAGGATTCTGACGCCGCTGATTCCCCAAGGTCATCACTCTCTGGATCTTGTTCAGCAGTGTCAGCACAGCTGTCCGTCACTGGCATTGAATCATCTAGCTAGCTGGATGAAGGACATAGGATCAGAATAATCTTTATTGACCAAGTACTGTATACACACAACAATGATTATGCAGGTGACACCATTTCTGTGAACTGTAGGACACAGTACACAGAGGTGATAATTAAGCAATAAACCACGAGAGGCAGTGGGTTACAGGGTATTTTACAAAGGCTAGGGGGCTACAGTATATAGTTTGTAGATATATGGAAAATATATAGTTTGGTATAAAATTCCAAATATAATGGGTTACAGAGAAACGTGTTCATCCAGTTGATTTTAAACGTGTAATTAAAAGTAGAGAAATTTAAGAAGTCAAGGCCACCACAGACAATAGTATTCATTATTAAGAAATAAACGGTCTGACAACTTTAGTGGTATGTACAGTAAGTACGTTATTATATTGTCAATTTCCAAATATACACATACCTCCAGGGTGCTGTAGGCCTGACGAGGCAATACATGATGCTTGAGGAAGTCTAGGTACTTCAGTATCCATGTCTGTCGCTGGGTTGGGTATTTTGTCCCACTTCCACTGGGTTTGGGATGTAATAGCTTCCCGTATTGGGTGCGCAGGGACGCTGCATGCGTTACTACCTCTTCGGCTGTGAAGTGTAATAACAACATTACGTTAGTTCATGTACACTGAAAGTGGGCTGACAGAAACAAGACTGTACTTGCATAGTCTGTGTGTGTGTGCTAGCTAGCTAGCTAGCCGCTAACGTTAAACTCACCCGGGAGCTGCAATTCCTCCGCTATTTCCTTCCATTCTTTGTCCTTCTGTACGCGGTCATGGTAACAGCTGGAGGACACATCATACAGACAAGGCTTCTGTTGCCACAACTCAACGAGCCTCTCCTCTTTGTTACGACTCCACACAATTGGCGTCCTTTTGCGGGGTGGCATATTGTATTTGTACAGTCGCAGTGTCGCACATAAACGCGCATGTGCGGTCGCACTGATCACACGTCATCATGCTGCATTTCTATTGGTTGGTAGCTGACGCTGGTCGTAGAATATCAAGCACTGTCAGATATTTGTCGCAGGCATCTTTGATCGTAAGACTTGCACGTCGGTCATCTTTGAACCTCTCTCACTGTGCGACGTACGACCAGCGTCTTGGAGCCACGATTTCGCCCACGACCACAGATTATGCCACGATTGGTCATCTTTCGTCTGGGACGGCCGAAATCTCCCAGTTAAGAGCGGGCATAAGAGCAGGCATAAGGCCTCCTGAGGATGCGTGTTAAACCATGACAAGGAAGGAAACATGGAATTAGTCCATCATGTCACAAATAGGAAACTTGGGATATAGGCACATATCTGGCTTAGCCAAACTATAGGATTCCTGATACTCGCGGGCTGTAATAATAATAATAATAATAACTTTATTTATATAGCACCTTTCATACAGGGATTACAGCTCAAAGTGCAGCAAATTGCATACAATTTACAGTTGACAGAATAAAAGCAATGCATAAAGTGCAGACATAAAAATAGATATACAAATACAATAAAAGTAGTGCAATGTAGAAAGTGCAGACATAAGAATAGGCATAACATAAGTGCAATACGTACAGTGTTGCTGGAAAGCATGTGACCCCCCCCCCCGAACAGCCATTCCCCCAAACACCCCACACATCAATCCCCACCACATACCCATCCAAGACACACCCCCTGATAAAGCATGTCATAACTGAAGGAAAACACAAACAGCCCGATTACACCTGGACCATTCACCAAATACAATGACTAAACATGAAACATCCCCATGCGCACAAGCATGTGAACCCCTGGGATCCAGCAGCCACTGGCACCAACCAAACCCCCCCCCCCCCATACCTCTGCCCCAGTGCCTAACACCAGTCCCCCGCACGCCCCCCCCGGCCAGTCCCCACCACTGAACTCAAGAACAACAACAAGAACCTACCACAGCACCTCAAAGCGTCCCAAAGGTCCCAGTGCCATCCCAGACCATCCACAATGCCACACGTCCCCCCATTCAACCACCACCATGTCCATCTGCCCGAACATCCAGAATCATCGCCCCGCCACACAACCCCCCCCCCCTGGCACAGCCACAACTCCGCAGAATCCAAATGCCCCCGCAATGGCAAGGCCGCAATGGCAAGGCCACCAGGACCAGAGGCAACAAAGCAGCACAGAAACGACACACCCACCACTACGCACAATGACAGGCACGGTGCCAGAATGGTGGACGACAATGTGAACAACACACCACCTCAAAACGCCAGCGAACCTTTTTTTGGTTATTGTTGGGAACCTTTAGTAAACAAGTGGTAGATGATTGTAGTGTTCTTGGGGGTATATAATTAATAAGTGCATTTTCAATGTAGCTTGGTCCTGTTCCATTTAGTGCTTTGTATACAAGGAGGAGCATCTTAAAATCATGAGAGATAAGGAACTGTTCACTAAAAAGGAAAAGAAAATTGGAGAAAAACCCTTGGAAGACAGTGGAGGACGCAAGTGACTTGTGATGACTGGGGTAGTTTGTTTGTTTCAGTCACTAGGCACACCTTTGTTATGCACTCAAAATAAATACTTGTATTTACTTAATGGGATCTGAAAGTTGCAAAGAGAACATTTTTGATCCATGTCCAATCTATTCTAAAGTCCAATCTAAAAATCTGTGTATGTATACCCAAAATATTCCCCATTGGGGCTTTACGATTGACAGATGATCTTTAATTTGCCAAATAGGATATGTCAAATATGTAAATAAGTCCAAGCCTCCTTTTATTGGCTATACGTTAATTATAGAACAATGTTAAAGATCCCATGAAGATCCCCTTTTGTCTGCATCTAGTTCTCACTATTCACAAAAATTAAATAAAAATTCTAAAGAAATCCATTGTTTTGTCTTTCTGGGAAAGGAACCTACTCTATGAGTTACGGCACTCCAAATACCAAGTCCAATTTGATTTTGAACTGTGCACTCCAATTACGTTGTCAATAAATCGACCTCCCACCCCACTCCAAATGTCCGTTTCATTTGGAAATATGTCAAATTGCGGAAGCTCATGGCACCATAAATGCCATCTCTTTAAAAACAGTCATGTTTTGGCCACAGACAGACATCACTGAAAGGGCATCTTGAGAACAAGACACATCACAGTTGAAGCCTACTAGACTAATTAGAAACAGAAATCGAGAAACAGAAATCGAGTAGTTCTAAAGGATATTAGAACTGACATAGCAATCCACAGAACAGCTAGGATATGTAAAAAAATATAGAAAGCATAAAAAGACCACAACAAGAAAATAAATAAACACATACTATGAATACAGGGTGAGAAACTATCTAACTACAGTAAGTAGAGATACAACCAGTACAAGACACATGAGATATAAGGCATAACTGACCAAGTTATCAGCATTAATGGGAATTGTGTGGTATGGAGGTTCAAAAGTCTAGTTAGATATGGTATGGGAGAGCTTCCATAGCAATGTGTTTTGTTGGGAGTAGCCAAATGAAAGACAGATCAGCTCACGTCGGATAGCCAGGTCATTGGGCCCTAGTGTTAACAGGGCAGCTGGGCAGTTAGCATACTAATGAGTCAATCATACTCTTGATTGCAAATTTAAAATCCTTTATTGCAGCATCGATATCCTCCAAGGCATTTCGACTTAACTTAACATCCTCTGGTCTTCATCAGAGTGTATAACCAATTACCAATTAATAGTTACTCCCTGATGAAGACTCGCTGAGTTGATGATATGAAGATATGCATGCTGCAATAAAGGAGTTTTAATTCACAACCAGAATGCCTCAGATTATTTGCAGACTGCCACCTCCACTATGGACCTCCACTATAAGTAAGCTGGACAGCCTTATTTACAGCCTCTGTGCTTTCATTAGTATTTTTACATTTCAATAGAATGCTATCCAGCTGCAAGCTAGCCTAGCTTAGCACAACTTAATGGAAGAGGATACGGACCAGCTAGCCTATCTTAAAACTGGCCAACAGCTAGGCTGGTCCGTATCCACTTCCATTCATTGTTTTATCTGTTGTGTAGTACCGGCGACAGGGTTGGTAAAACGTTTTGTCTGCATTACATTACAAAACAAGTTACAGCGACTACATTTAAAGCACCCCCTGGTCCTTGCTCCCTATCAATCTTTTAAATTACAGTAGCTGCTCTTATAAAATAAAACAGTCACATTCAATAACACTGTGTTGTATTATTTGTTTTGCTTCTCTGTACTGCACAGAGATGTACGCTTTAAAATGTTTGCATCACATTCAGCCATTCATTCACACATTCACACGGCGGAGGCAACCATGCAGGGTGCAAACCTGCTCATCGGGAGAGGTTAGGGGTTAAGTGTCTTGCTCAAGGACACTTTGACACTCTGCTGGGAGGAACTGGAATCGATCCGTGAACCTTCCGATTACCAGACAACCGCTCGACCTCCTGAGCCACTGTCACCCTTGTAAAGATGGTCCTGAAAGATGACGATGGATTTGTTTACTAAGAGTCCATTCAGTCAACGTTACGAGGTCTGTAGGAGGGCTATCTTGGTGTTTGTCCAGAAAATGACCTGATTGTGTTTTGTTTTTGGTTTGTGTATTAGGCCTCCACATTATGGCTAGAAACTAATTTGTAAAATGTGTTATGGTTTGTAAACAACCCCAACAGCACGACACAGACAGGTAGATCAGAGTTAGCCAAAAACTAAGGGCGTATTTATTTACAAACAGAAAGAGCGAAAAAACAACATAAAGCATTCAGGGGGAATGTCCTTGAGCAGAGTAGGCTCTGCGGCTCTGCAGCTCGGCCCAGAGCAGAGTTGGCTCTGTGGCGCTGCGGCCTCTGACTCTGCGGCTCTGCAGCTTGGCCCAGAGCAGAGTTGGCTCTGTGGCGCTGCGGTCTCTGGCTCTGCGGCTCTGCAGCTTACTGTCTATCCACTCGGAGGGGAACAGAGAAACAGAGGAATGTCAATAACCGAACGCAGGGATTAAGAGGCAGTCCAGTAATAAAGCTGAATCCAGAAATAACAAAAGGCGATACCTCTTCAGTGTTAACGAAACACACAAAAAACAGAAAGGTCTTGAGTCCAGGAAAAACGAGGAAAAACAGAGCATCAAAAATATACTTCCAAACTCACCAAGGGGCAAAGTGAGATACGGGGCGCGGGTCCACGGGAGCAGAGAAGAGCAACAGCAGCGAACTCCAAGGCGTACTGGAGAAACAAATGGAGAACAATACGGGAGGAACAAGCTGCAGGCGGAGGTAAGCAAAACGACCCGACAATGAACCTTCAGAAACCCCGAGTATATAAGGGCTCCCTTCGAGCTCATTCGAAACTCCCTTCAGGTGTGTGGAGGTAATTGGTACCTGGAAGCGTGTGGTAATGGACCAATCCTCACAAAATGTTTCCAACTCTTTGATTTGGTCAAAAGTTGTGTAATTGAATTGCCATGAAGCCTCACTGACCCACTGATGATTCTCTATCTCTGTCCCAAATAAATGTAGCACCACCGTAACAGCTTTTGGACTGCAGGAAGAATAGCTAGTGTTTCTGCTACAGCTAATGGGGATCCTGATCAATTCAATTAAATTCAATTTCTTGATCCTTTGTCAAGTCAACAAGGGCCACTCCTTCCTCTCCAGACAGATGATTGGTTTTAGTCGTGTGTTCCATCTAATACATGTACAAATACTTTCTTGGCAAACATCTGTAAATTGGCAGGATACATAACAAGGCGTAAAAGGGGAGATGTAAGATGAATAATTCGTACATGTCTCTTCAGGGGGGCTTTACACTGGGAGATGATGATTTTTACATGCAAAGCACCTCTATGACCAGCAATGTCACTAACTCAAATTCATTCATGCACACGTAACCGCTCTGCCCTCTAGTGGCGTCCCACAAGTTTTAGCTTGACCTCAATAATAATCATACTTCCACGCGCAACACTGTCAGACCGTGCCGATACAGGGCACCTAGGGCTACCGATCTCATGACCACAGTATGAAAACACCTGGTAGAAAACCTTTACATTCTGTAAAACACCATTACATTCTGAGCCATGCTTGTATTGTAGGTTAGCCAAGTATTTATGTTCGCTATTGCCGATCTGGTGAGTGTGCGTCTTTGTGCTGGCAAATGCGCAAAGGGCACCCGACGCTAACCATCTTAACGCCACTGTATGAACGACTACCATGGCTCCCCCCATAAATCCTGCCAAGCTTAGCATCTGTGACACGATGTGTCCTTGTTTCTATAACCACACTTTCAAATTCCTGTAGAATCCGAATGTCGATTTTAGTGTCAAATTCAGTGGAGACAGGGTAGGGACAAAAGACGAGCCTTTAGATAGGACCTTCACACCGTCATCAGCAAAGAGTAGTTGAGTTCCTGCGGTAGATCTCACGTGGCTTCTTTTTCCCTCTGTGTCGGCCTCTTCTCTGTCCTCGTCCCTCTGCTCAGAGCCCCTAGGGCCTATGGTTTGTCTGCATACAAAAAACTCCTGTGTGGTTCCATCCACATTGCTGGTGACATTAAAAGAGAATATTGCATGTTTCCCCATATAGTGGCTTTGTTGTGTTGGTGCATGTTGGGGTCAGGAATATACGTCCCTTCTCTATAATCTTTTTTGTCTCTTTTTCCCAGTTTTCAGTTTCTCTTGCTTCGGTACAATGCCATGGCAATGACTCACCCAGTCTCAGGGTTAATGGCACTGACCATGTTCCCACGGAAATTAGAGGGGCCCCAGCTGAACAAAAAAAGAAACACAATGGATTTATTTTGATGAAAAGCTGCTTTTAACCTAACCTCTTCCTCCTCTCTCTGTTGTTTTGTCCCTTGTAATTGTAGTCTCTCATTTGTATGTAATTTTGTAATTATCTTTGTGTGTATATAATGTAAAGTGTGTTGAGTACCTTGAAAAGTGCTATACAAATAACATTTATTATTATTATTATATAATCTATTAGGGCTACACAATTTGTGATGTTTCTTATTATTAGTCTAATAGTCCTCACCAGAGATGCATGATGTCACTTGCCATTGATTGGCTGGTTCACTTACTGTACCTGTTGTTCTCAAGGTTCCCTTTTAATGATGTTCATTGTGTTTGTACTCATGGCGTGATGAAGGCCAGTCTGTAGCCTAAACATTCTTTTTAAAAACTGTTCTATAATGAACTCAGCCAGTACATAAAGGCTTTTATCTGTGCCTTGGACTTATTAGACCGTGTGACTGACAAGGCTGCCCATAGCCTGTGCACTGAACACACAATGAGAGGCATTCCTACCACTGTACATTGGAGGTGGTTGGGTGGGTGGGTGGGTGGGTGGGGGGGGGGGGGGGGGGGGGGGGTTGGGTAGGAGGGGTGGGTGGGGGACACAAACAAAACTGTACATTGGAATATTGACAAGACCATACTTGGTAATTTACTGTACATTGGAGGGGGTTGTGTTCGGACATTTACAGGGGCCAGTTTCGAGTTGCAGTCTCCCTTAGGTGTTTTTTGAGAGTGTTTTTGAAAGTGGGTAGTGATTCACATTCCTTTACAGCTTTGGGTAGGGCGTTCCACATTGATGTGGCATAATTGCGAAACGTGTTTAGTCCCTTGTTTGAGCCGAATCTGGGTTTAACATGATTTGTGGAGCTCCCTCTGGTGTTGTGATCGTGGTATTCACTGACCTTTGGGAAGTATTTTGACATGTACATGGGTACCTTGGTCGTGTAGTGAATCTTGTAGACCAGGCCCATTGCAAGTTGCTGTACTCTGTCGTCTACTCTAAGCCATCCTAGGTTGTCAAAGTGGGCAGGGGTGAGGTGGGTTCTAGGAGTAAGGTCAAACAGTAGTCTGACCAGTTTGTTTTGAGATGTTTGTAATTTTGTTTTTAGCGCCTTTGAGGTGCTTTGGTACCATGAGGTGCAAGCATAGTCGTAGTACCCTTGAATGAGTGCTCCTGCCAGAGTCTTCAGGGTATTCTTGTTTACCAGTGAGGAGATCCGGTACAAGAATCGAGTTCGTTGGTTGACTTTTTTTATTACATTGGATGCCATTTTGTCACAGGAAATATTTGCCTCTAGGATGGAACCCAGGTAGGTAATATCTTCTTTCCTTGTGACAATATTGTCACCCACTGTAACTGAGAAGCCGTCGGTCTTGCTGAGTTTGTTATTTGAACCGAAGAGAATGGGCTCTGTTTTGCCCATGTGTAATGATAGTTTGTTATCAGCGAGCCATATGCAGATTTTGCCTAGTTCTGAGCTGAGGGTTTTTTCAACCTGTAACTTGTTCTTGTCAGAGACCAGCAGGGCTGAGTCGTCCGCAAACAGGAACAAGTTGCAGTCACAAGCTGACGACATGTCATTTGCATAAATTAGGAACAGTAGCGGACCTAGTATGCTTCCTTGTGGAACACCACAGCTTACTGTGAGGGGGGGGGATAGGGTACCGTTTACCTCCACCATCTGCTCTCTCCCCTCCAGGTAGGATTGCATCCAGCTCACTGATAGACTATCAAAACCAATTGCTTTTAGCTTGTCAATCAGAATGGTGTGGTAACTGCTGAGCCACTGATTTTAAGTGGGGGTGGGGGGGGGGGGGGGGGGGGCTCTTCCTCCGGTCTGTAGGCAGCCTCATTGGTGTCGGATATGAGTCCGATTACCATAGTGTAGTCCGCAAACCAGCTTGGCTTTACAGATGGGTCTTTGGAGGCACAGTTGTTGGTGTAGAGAGAGTAGGGCAGGGGGGAGAGAGCAGGCATCCCTGTGGGGCTCCAGTGGTGAGGGTCATGGAGTCGGACCTGTGCTCACTCAACCTCACGTACCGTCTGCTGTCTGTCAGGAAATCTGTGATCCAGCGACAGATAGGGTCAGCCGGGACGAGCTTGGCTTGTCGGAGCTCCAGGATGATGGTATTAAACGCCAAGCTGGAGTCCGTAGATCGTAACATGACACAATCGCTACCTCACATACCTATTAAAGGAGCTCCCGTCTTATACGGAGCTACTGAGAAATCTTGATCCCCAGTTAGACTGGCTGACGCGCCGTTATATTCCTGGTCTCATACCAAACAGTCCTTGTCCCAATGACACAATGCAGGCAGCTTTCTTGGAAAATGATATTTATTTGCTTCACCTTGTAAACAGAATATCCTTGTTTTTTGTTCCTTAAACTGATTAAATGATAATGAATATGATACCTAATTGGATACAAACATTTCGACCTGAGACCTGCGTCGTACGTGCGGTCAAAAACCATTGCCTTTTCCGGGTCAAAACTCCTCCTCCTACAGGTGTACCTGACGCTTATATAAAAGAAGCGCCACCCCCTGGTCACATAAATCCATTGCACATTAAGTCCATTTTGGCCGTTACACCCCGGCCCCTAATTGTTAAGGCAGGCAGACATAACAATTCAAAAAATAAACAAAACAAATAAGAGCCAAAACATGTCATGGATTAAGTGCATGGATCTACATTTTCATGAACCAAACACAGTTGTCACTGGCCTTACAATGGTGCTACTTGTTCATCTGGAAATACCTCCAGAACCCTGCCAAGTGGCCAGGACCCATGAAGAGCTGAAGAGTCCATGACGACTACAATATCTCCAGCTGCCAAACTAATTCTACTCATGTCCCAGAGAAAGCACAGAAAATCACTGCCTTCCTCAGCGACCTTCACTTGGCGGAACATGGCTTGAATGTCACCCATGAATGCCACCGGTTCCTCTCTGAAGCGAGTTAGCACTCCTGGCTCCTCCTCCTTTCCTGGTTCTTCGACTTCCTGTTCCTCCTTTTTTCCTGTTTCCTCTTCCTTTATCCACCCCTGTGTTGGTAAAAGGTGGTAGGTCAGGAAGGATTCTGTCTGCTGGAAGATCCGCCATCTTTTGCTCCACTGCACTGTCACTGTAGTGTTTGCAAAAGCTGCATTCAGCGATGATCTTCTCAGCTGCATGGGCGTTGGTGATCCAACATTTCTTCCTCACTTTGGACATTGTGTGAGTCCTTCCACCATGTCTCCGATTCTGGTGTACATGCTTGAGAATGAGCATTGAAACATGCTGGTCCTTGGAGAGAATGAGTGGAGGTTTAGCTTCCTCTGGTGTTGATCCTCTGCTCAATGTTCCTACAACTCTCAAGAGTCCATCCTCAAACGCTGTATCCAGCCTAGTCACTCCCACATTGTTGGGCAGACAGACCTCCTTGTTAAAAGGTCATTTCAAGCGGTACCGCTCCTGCTGAAGCACTGCTGAACTTTCAAATTTTTCCAGATGGCTTAGGTCTTCTCTGGACACTTCCTTCTCCTTTACAGCTACTTCTTTGAAGTTGTGTTTGTCCTGATCGGCCAGCATTTCTTCCCGTCTGCACACAGAGATCCTGTTCACTGTAGCAGAGGGAAACTCTGACTCCACAACACCACCGTTTCCATTCAGTGGACCATTAACGACCCATCCCAGCACTGTCCTTATAGCATACGGGCCATTCCCGTGACTGTTGATGACCTCCCAAGGTTCCAATATCTTGGGAGTGTTGGTTCCAATCAACAGGTCGACATTTGCTTTTAGGCGTGGGATGTGTACGTTGGACAAATATGACCATTTCGACAGTTCTTCAGGTGTCACCATGTTCTCAGCCGTGACTGGCATTTTCTTCTGCGTGAGAACTTCCGGAAGAACATAAAAGTCATCGCTGTCCAAACCAGCTACCTCCAACCCAGTCAAGGAGTAAGCTGGAACCCCTGTCTCTTGCTCCATGGTGCTCAGTAGGAAGGTGGTTCCTCTGCCTGTGATATTCAGCCTCTGCATTAGGCGTTCAGAGCAGAATGTGGCTGAGCTACCAGGGTCTAAGAAGGCGTATGTTTGTACTATGTTCCCGTTTGCTGCTTTCACATTCACAGGGAGAATGGCTAATACACACCGGTCCTTATCGGCCCCTGTATGTCCACATGTTTGCAGTGAAGTTGGTTGCTGTAACTGTTCTGGAGAAAATGGTTGCCTTTTGATGTGAAGCAGGGTGGGGTGAGTTTGACCACAGACTTTGCATACCAAGCGCCTTTCGCAGTCTCTGCTCATGTGACCAACACATAAGCATGCAAAGCAAACTCCCTTTTCCCTCAGAAAGTACATTTTCTCCTTGTGCCTCTTCTCCTGCAGTTGTTTGCACTCCTCCAACGAGTGACTGCGAGCACAGCAAAGGCATCCAGCTCTCCTAGCATTCACTGTACCTGGTGTTGGTGATGTCAGCTCCTTGGCTCTCTCAGATATTACTGTGGTGGCGACAATGTTTCTTTTCACTCTGTTGGGATATGATTCAAACCTGGTGAGAGATGTTGTGCCAACCACACCAGAATTTGGATCATGTATGTCACCAAACAGAGGGTCAGAAAGGAGGCTAACATGTCGCTCCACAAACCTGATCATATCACCGAAGTGAGCTCTTTCCTGTGTATTTTCCATTATGCCATGAGCCGTACTCCTCCATTGCTCCCTCATCTTGAATGGCAATTTTGATATAATGGCCCTCATGTTGACAGGCATGTCCAACTCCTGCATGTACTGAAGCTCCTCCATTGCATTGCAGCAGCCACGCAAGAATAAGGAGTAGGCTTGAAGTGCCTTGACATCCTCAGATTTTATTGTTTGCCATGCCAAGGCCTTTTGCATGTAGGCACTTCCTATTTTGTACTGGTTTCCAAAGTGTTCTTTAAGAAGACCCTTTGCCACTGCGTAACCACGCTCAGGAGCCATATGCTGGCAGCTACGCACCAATTCCGGTGGCTGTCCTCTTGTGAACTGCTCCAGATAATACAAAGCATCAGCGTCTGTTGCCTTTTCCTCCACTCCTTGTTCAAATGCTTTGATGAATGTTCTGTATTGGAGAGGGTCACCTTCAAATGTTGGGATATTTCGTGGTGGCAGAGACCTGGAATGCTGTTGCTGCACCAGAGCAGCAGTTATCTCATTTTGCCTCTCCATGATGGTAAGCATGTTTGCAGGTTGGTTTGAATTGATTTGCACATAGTCAGTTGTTCCCATTCTGCTTTCCTGTTCCTTGTGGTTGTGATTATATTGGCGGTTAGCAGCAGTGCTATGCCATTGACCACGTTCCTTTGGTCTCACATCCACAGGCTTGTTTGGTGGTATTGACAATTGTGTCAATTTACTTCGTTGTGTTAATGTCCCAGGTTGGTATTCCCTTGCAACAGGATTTAGCTTGTGGTGTTCCCTTTCAAAATAGGAATTCATTGCATTTGAAGGTGCACGAGATGAACGCTTACTTTCAGAGGAGTGCAACACGGCCAACCTTGCAGTGCTTGCAGCCAATTCAGTGTCCACCTCTAGTTGTTCCTTTTTTCTTTTCAACTTTAGTTCCTGCTCCTTCAACTGATGCTCCTGCTCCTTCAACTTTAGTTCCTGCTCCTTCAACTGTTGCTCCTGCTCCTCCAAAGCATGTTTTTCTTTTAGAGAATCAGCACGAGCGACAAGTGCAGCTCTATCGGCTTCAGCTAAGATCCTGGCAGATGACCTGCTACTTGTTTTTGAATATTTGCTCACAATGTTTGACACACTGTCATTTGGAGCAATACCATCATCCATTAAATGCAAATCACCTTCAGTTGTTTTACCATCATATTCATCATGTACATTCGTTATACCTTCAATATTTGAAACCCACAGTTTTGCATTTGAAATACACTCATTGATTGACAACATTTTTGCTTTAAACCAGGTGTCTTGTTCTTCTTTTTCATCATGTAAAGTATAACCCAACAGATTGTCATGTATGCATTTCGCCTCACCTGATTCAAATCTGTAAGAGCATTCTCTACTTTTTCCTTCTCATTATTTAACATGAAACCAAGAATTGAATCTTTTATCTTGGCTGCCATGTTAAATTTACGTTTTCTGCTGGCATCCAATTTGCCACAATGTTCTGCAACAGCCTTGGCAGTCATTTTAACGACACGTTTCCCAGTGACGTCACCGCTAACAGCGGAGTGCGTTGTGGTCTCCATGGAAACGTTTGATGCCGTTTTGCGCGCCGCCATGTTATTAGATTGTCTGAATTAAAACGAGATGGTTGGTGACGAGTCGCGCAACATAGTCACTACAAAAAAGGTCCGCGTAGTCAAGTGTTATTCCTCTTCAGCAACCATGGATTTACGCTCAACCCCAAGTTATGTGTGCACACAATTTTACATGGCCATGTATTTATATAGCGCTATTCACATACCTCCTTGCGTTGGGTACCATGATGTCGCCTCACGGATCAGTACTCGCGGTCCAGTACTGATCCTCAGCCACTTCGGGTCAGCACCGGTGTCTTCCTCCTCCACGAACGGCTGCAGGCGGATCCGCGATGCAGCAGCAACAGTAGAATCCTCTTCCTCCACACAACAACAACAGCAGCTCCTCGCCTTCCTCCGGTGGAGATTCTCCGACGTCCCCTAACGCATCGAATCTTCCCCAGTCTCCAAGCAAGAGTCCAACTGGTGCGGGGTTTTTGACTAATATTAAAGGAGCTCCCGTCTTATACGGAGCTACTGAGAAATCTTGATCCCCAGTTAGACTGGCTGACGCGCCGTTATATTCCTGGTCTCATACCAAACAGTCCTTGTCCCAATGACACAATGCAGGCAGCTTTCTTGGAAAATGATATTTATTTGCTTCACCTTGCAAACAGAATATCCTTGTTTTTTGTTCCTTAAACTGATTAAATGATAATGAATATGATACCTAATTGGATACAAACATTTCGACCTGAGACCTGCGTCGTACGTGCGGTCAAAAACCATTGCCTTTTCCGGGTCAAAACTCCTCCTCCTACAGGTGTACCTGACGCTTATATAAAAGAAGCGCCACCCCCTGGTCACATAAATCCATTGCACATTAAGTCCATTTTGGCCGTTACAATACCTTACACTGTTCTTTTCAAGATACTTTCATAGGATCTCCTACCGCTACTGCATGCATCCATTACAACATGATGCAGTAGCCTACTTTCACTGTGCAATGAATTATTTATGGTAAAACACCTCATCATTATCACTTCCTAAGTAAACAGACTTTCTGTCTCTGAGAGACGACAACACAACGTGTCGAGCACACAGGAGCCACAGAAGGGCACAGTGGGAATTGTGCACATCTGACTCAATGCATCCTTTTATGCCCCCGTTAGGTTCATCACTGGGATGGAAAATGTGTGGATTCAGGTCGTCTCCAGTTGTGCGTCTGATTTATTGAGGTCCGACATGCAAACGAGGCCGTTTTGCTAGAGTTTTGCCCATTAGACGCAGAACCAGAGTCAGTCCTTTGCTTTTGACATATTGAAACAATGCCCCGCCCGGCCGACGTCATGGGTGGGTCGACCTGGCGAGTGGCTGGTGGGCTGCTAAAGCCTGTACCGCCACGGTATGGAATTGGCAGCGATTAGAACTGTGTTCGAATTGCTGTTTTTTCTATCAAAAAAATTGTGTCTGGTGGCGGGGCCTTGAGGGCCAGCCGACGTCGACACAGCGCGCGAGGTTGTTGACGTTATTAGCTTTGACCTAGCCGCAAGCTATAACCGCTCAGGGTTCCCCTCTCCGCAGGGGATTTTGGTCTTCTGCTAGAGCGCGGGCGGTATTGTCCTAGGCCCCACACCGCCTCACACCGCGCAGCCAGATGAAGAGAGAGCACGGCCTCGTCAGCGGCGATGACGAGGCCCTCGACAGGCGGCCATGTTTTCCCCCGCCAGAGGTATCCTGGGCGTTGAATCGACAGGTGTCCACAAGGCCGACAGCCATGTTGGATGGGCTCAGATTGAACAACAAGCATCACCGTCCTGCCGCGAGCAGCCCGCTCTCCGATCACTCCCTCCCCCAACACCAGCGGAAAAAGGGGGCTCTGATTGTTTCCTTTGGCTGCGGGCCGCATGCTTTCGTTGAAGCGTGGGCGGCCCCACTTTTCGCTTCTCATGGGGACAGGGGCTGACACCCAGTTGATGGCTGAGCCTGGGTCTGTCCGTGAGAATGTTGTGCTGTCAAGCGGCTCCCACACCATAAGCTGTGTTGGTTGAGCCTGGTGTTACGTCTGTCAACTATAAGTGTTGTCAGCAGGGGGGCTCGAAACCTTTTGAGACACACAGTGCAGGCTTCCCCGGCCTCGCCTTCGCCAGGCCAGGTATCATGTTGGTGCCTCCCACTCCTGAAAGATTGGCAGTGGTCTCGCAGGCACGCGTGATTTGGGTGGTAGTAATATCACTGCAGGGCTACGGTGTGTAGGAACCCATGGGGTCCTCACGCCTTGCATGTCCGGCTGCAGAACAATTCCTCAGCATGTTCTGGAGGGGTGTTCAGTGGGGGGGCTTTTGTCACCTAGATTGATGTCAGCTTCCCCCGTATCAAACCGGCCCTTTCTGTCGGGGTCCCCCCCTTGGGTGTGATTGCCTCGTGGGTAGTGTCAGGTTCCGACCCGACTCCACGGAACGCTCTGCTCGCAAGGGTCTAGGGTTGGCTACGCACAGCGGGTGGGACCGGGCAGACTATCTAGTCATCACATATGACTACGGCAGTACCATATGTCGAGGTGGATGGAGAGAACGCTGAGGCGGGGACTTGTGTTTACACAACCCCACCCGTTTTCAGTTTTGGTACAGACCCTATTGTCAGGGTCACCTGCAGTGACAGCTCTGGTCAACGAGATCCAATCTCTGTGGACGAAGCAAGCCATCGTCGTGGCATTCTCCTCGCGGTGTTCTCTGGTGCCTGAGCAATCGGGAGGGGGGGGTGTCAGACCCATGCTGGACCTGTCCCATGGGAAGGTTCAGCATTTTTTGGATCGTCTCCTACTTGTTGAACACTGTCAGGTGGGGGTCTGGTTCTCCTCCATAGACCTGTAGGATGCGTATTCCGTATAACCCTTTGCAGGGTTAGCGTATGAGTACCAGAGGCTGCCGTTCGGTTTTCTCTGGCTCCCCGCATCTTCACCAAGTGCGTGGAGGCCGCACTGGGGCCTCTGCGTCGTCAGGGGTTACGAAGTGTATTCTGCCCTGACGACGTTCTGGTCCTTCGCGGTCAAGGTGGATCGTCGGGTCTCGTACCAGGCAGGTCCCTACCAGCCTGGGGTTTGCTGTAGACTGGAAGTAGAGTACTCCTCTTCCCAGTCAACGGTTGGAGTGCAATGGGCATCCCTCTCAGAGCGTGTTGTTGACACGCTCGGGAGGTTCCGTCCTAGGACGGTTACGGCGCTGTCTCACGTCACGTTTTTCACCGACGCTTCCCTCACTGGTGACGCGTCCGGCCAACGCAGTAGGGGGCAGCTGGCAAACCATGCTGCCCGGTCTGCGCTACGCTCAATGTGTTGGTATTGAAAGCGGTCCTTCTGGTCCTCAAACGGTGTTGATCAGGACAGACAATGCGCCGTCAGTGTCGTATATCGACAGACAGGGAGGAGTACGCTCCCCCCGTCTGCACCAGGCGGCGGGCGGCTCTGGCTATGGGCGTCCTCCGTCTGCGCGGCCTGAGGGCTCCCCACATCCCCGGCAGGGTGAATGTGGGTACAGGTGTACTGTCGCGGGGCGGTTCTCATCCTGACGGGTGGGGATTATGTCCGGACATAGCCAGGCAGGTCTGGGACCGATGCCGTGCCGCCTGGGATTCTTTCCCCATACATCTGTTAGGTCAGTTGTTGGGACGGGTACGCCACTATCGCGCTTACGCGGGCAGATGGCGTATGTTCCAAGAGTGGTGTAAGGCGGGGGCAGGGACCGGTGTCCTGCCCCCTGGATACTGTCCTTGTTACCTCCAGTCTCTCCTTGATATACTGTCGGCTTCGACGGTGAGGGTATATGCAGCAGCTATATCCTCTTATCATGAGGGATTTGAGGGTGATGTTTTGTTCAGCCACCCTCTTGTGACGCGTTAAGCCGGTAAAACACTCTTTGGCTCCGAGTTGGGATCTTCAATTGGTCCTCGGTCGGTTGTCCTTGGCCCCGTTTGAGCCTCCTGAGCAAGCACCGTTGGAACAGCTGTCGTTCAAGACCGCGTTCTTGCTGGCTGTCACCTCCGCTGAACGCGTGGGTGTGCTTTGTGCTCTCTCGGTACGACCAGAGTGCCTGTCTTTCGTTCCGATTGTGGTGCCACTCTGCGGCCTAATCCTGCCTTCGTGCCTAAAGATATCCGGAGTTCTTCCGCTCCAGGGATATTGTGGTTCAGGCGTTTCATCCGCCTCGTCACGCTAGTGAGTTAGATGCGGGCCTTCACCTGTCATGTCCGGTCCGTGCTTTGGGAATTTACCTCAGCCGTACTCAGGACCTCAGGGTCGCCGATCAGCTTTTTGTCTGTCAAGGTGGTTCTCATGCCGGTAAGGCACTATCGAAACAGCGCCTGTCCCATTGGTTGTGCAAGGGCATTGCCCTCTGCTACACGTTGGCCGGGCTGGATCCCCCTGGGGGCGTCAGGGCGCACTCCACTCGTGGGGTGGCAGCCTCTGCCGCTCTACTGGGTGGGGCCTCGGGGGAGGACATCTGTGCTACAGCCTCATGGTCCTCCCCGGGCCCCTTTGTAAGGTTTTACCTCATGGACATGACCGGGGGTTCTGTCTCCCAGGCGGTTCTGGGGTCTGTGGCCTTTCCTGCTTCCCGTCCTTTGGTAGGGTAGCAGGAGTGTGTGGGTATGGGCCACAGTGTGTTAGGTCACACGTGGTTCCGCCTGTGCTGTGTGTTCAAGGGGTTCTAGTTCCGTCTTGCTCGCACTCGGGTGGAGTTGACTGCACCCCCCCTTCATTAGGAAGGATGGGGTGACGGGACTCCCCAACCCCTTGATGTGGGCTTACGGGTCCTCAGGGGGTACATCTGTCGGGCCTTGCGTCCGCTCTACCCCATATCTCGGAATGGCTTAAGAGCGGGACGCGATGGCCAAGTACGATAATATAACGACAGGTTATGTATATAACCTAGTTATATGAGTACTGGCTAAGCGTCCCGCTCTTAAGCGGCCCTGAGTTCCCTTGAGGAATCTTTTCCTGGAAACAGGTTTTTTGGCGAGGAAGAGTGTTTGGTGACCATGCCTAGTATCTTATAGAGTACGCCTCTATAGGGGCGGGGTCCGGCAGGTGATGGGCGTATTTGTTTTTTCGTTGATGGTGTACAATAGGTACATGAGATGAGGTATATCTCGGAATAGCTTAAGAGCGGGACGCTTAGCCAGTACTCATATAACGTTAACAATGCTAGTGCAAGACATGGGGAATGAAAAAACTTCTCTCCTAAGTGCATAGTCCTTTAATATCTATTCATGCCATTACTACACACCTTGTGGACACACACGTGAATTTGCGATAGCTGCGACGGCAAGACCGACAGAGCGACCTATAGACTTGTTCGCTGTATACAAACATACCATGTTCGAGCCAATCAGCAATACCAACTGAGTCATGTGACTAAGTTGTCCCGTACCTGCTGCTCTAAAAGAAGATGACGGGGCTCTATGGAGAAACCATGGCACTCCCCTGACTAAAAGTAGTTTCAAACTAAAATGGCTGGATGTCATTTAGCCAAATCAGCGTGGCTGTGAGTGTGAGTCTTTCACCTTTTACATATCTAGCTTTGGCCTGGATTGATTGTTTAGATTGCTAGCATGGCTAACACATGTACATATATTGTAGTCTGCCCTATTGTTCTGACCAGGATTATGTTCCTTTCTGCTCCGGTGATGCACGCGCACACATAGTCTGACGTATACAGCGGACAGGTCTATAGAGCTGCTGATCGAAGATAATAAATGGAATGGCTTGATGTGATGAACATCAAGCCATTCCATTTATTAGCTTCGATCAGCAGCTCTATAGACCTGTTCGCTGTATATATTATACTGTATATATATTCATATTTACTATATATATGTTGTGGCAGATATCATCCCCCGTTCCATGCCTACGTGGAGGAAGGGAGATACTACTGCCACAGGCAGAGGAGAGTCAATTAGGGAGCTAATTATGACTGATAGAACACACCTGTGCACCACGTGATCACCCACATCCCACACACACCAGACACACATAACATAAAACCCTAGGAAAGACAGATTAGAGTTGAGTGGATGTGAGGAAGGAGCAGAGTGCAGAGAGAGAGGGCGATATACGGAGTTTGTGAGGTGAGAGGCAGTTGTAAGGAGAGGAGAAAGCGAGAAGGTGTTCGTGGTACCGGACCCTAGACTGGCTGAGAAACCCCCTTGTGAAACTGACCCTGGACCGGCAGACAAACCCTGAGTATTGAACATTCCCTTTTTGTACGAGAGCCTGGACCAGTCGGCTTGGACCAGTCGTCATACTATCTTAATTGGCAGAGGTAGCGGGTGGAAAGTCGATGGGTGGGGATTGGACGTTGTGGACAGCGACTCCTACAGGTCGGTTGGGTGACGCCTGTACAGCAGAGACAGGAAGTATCGGGGCAGCGTGAGCCTCCCACACGTTACGTCTCGCCACTGAGAGTCCGCCCTGTCTCATGAAAAGATGCGACAGGCTGCCTCCTCGTGTACCAGAGGGGACATGTGATGCAAGGCTTCTGTCCTCACTACAGCCGACCAGTGGGAGGCATAGTCTAGCAACGTTCAAGACAGGGGAGGGGAGAATTGGCGATACGAAATTGGGATGGGAGAAAAATAATGAGAAAAAGTGGATACAAAAAAATCTATTATTTATTGAAATTGTGCTTGTGTGGACATTTTAATTGGTTTGTTTGTCACTCAGTAGTACTCGTTTATATATACTCCAGTTTAAATCACTTGTACATTGCAATTGCACTTTACTGTAACATTTGCACTCTGGTGAAATGCCAATTTCCTTTTGTTCTACTTTACTCTACTGCTGTATAATGACAATACATTTTAATCTAATCTAATCTAATAAAACGCCATTAGGACAAGTGGGTGTCATGATTCAAAATGTTCAAAATGTATGGATGATAGTATATAGTGCATCCTCTCATCTTTTTCTCAGTGTTATCATATATACCACATAACTCAAGTGTTCAATATGAAAGTATACTGGTTCTCCAAAAGGGGGTTTAGGTAGTAAAAGAAAATCCTCTGAATGGCACATGAGACACTCTTTTCCGATACAACAAAAGGTTAATCCTTTGAAGTGTCTCAAACTATTTGTGGTAGAGCAAAACTAGATTTCCATCAGTAAGTCATGCCATTAAAAAGGAAGGCAACACTGCAAAACAATCTGGTATGGTGCTCCTGTCTAGGTGATTTAGAAGTAGCCTCGCAACAATGGATTGACCAGTTTAGCGGCTGGTCCTCTGAGCTCCTCTCCAGTCGATCTGCTGTGGGGTTTAATCCAAAATATTTAAGAATCCTCCGCTATCGTTGTGAAACATGTCGTGTCACCTCTAAAGCCTTCTTTCTCTGCTTCACGTGAAGTTAAAACTCAGTGAAACCTAGAAATAGCTGCCGTCCACACATTCAGTCTGATTTACACGCTTGGTCGCGCTACTGAAACAGCAAGGGAAAGAGGGTTAATAGCGACATTTATGAAGTACTAGAGAACATAATTCTCATTTATACCTACCTCCATTCGTGCCATCAATAAAGGAAGGTGCTAGGTCGGAGGAGCGGAGAGCCCTATTAGGGCAGTAAGGGGTTATAAGCTCACCAATGTAGCTTGGGGCTTCACCCTTTAGAGCCTTGTAGGTGGTGAGCACAATTTTAAAATCAGTCCTGTATTTTACAGGTAGCCAATTGGGATCCGGTGGCCAAACAAAATCAAGAATGAGGAACTATGGCTGAAAGGAAGACAGGAACCAGTGGAGAAGCAGATCCTGAGACGAAAGTGGGGATGGATAGGCCACACTTTGAGGAAACCGGCTACCAGTACTACACGCCAGGCCCTGACTTGGAATCCCCAAGGGAAGCGGAAGAGAGGGCGGCCTAAGAACACCTGGAGGCGGGACACTGAGGCGGAGCTCAAGAGACAAGGAACTACCTGGGGGGAGGCAGAAAGGACAGCCCAAAGCCGTGTTGGATGGAGAAAAGTCGTAGATGGCCTATGCTCCATTGGGAGCGATGGGCCTAAGTAAGTAAGTAACATGTAGCCAATGTAGCGTGGCTAATACAGGGGTAATGTGCTCTCTGCGTTTGGTTCTGGTTAACAATCTGGCGGCCGCATTCTGAATGGTTTGAAGTTTAGCCAAAGCTGCTTTGTCAAAGCAAGTGAACAGATAATTACAGTAGTCGATTCGTGAAGAAATAAAGACATGAATAACCTGTTCAAGACAATGATATGGGATATTGGGACGCAATTTTGCTATATTTCTTGGGATGGTTGTAGTTGCTTATTTAGCTGTTATCATTATCTGATCTTGTGACCATGTACATGTCTGTCTATGTTCTTCTTGTTTATGTATGTTTACTGTGTTTTTGGAGTTCTTATTATCTGCTGTAATATGAATTGCCCAGTTTGGGACATACTAATAAACTTGACTTGACTTGAGAAGGGAGTGTGTGTGTGTGTGTGTGTGTGTGTGCGTGTGCGTGCGTGCGTGTGTGAGACAGAGAAGTCAGAGGAATAACGACCTGTTGAATGCAACTACGCAGTGGCGGACTGGGACACAAATTCAGCCCGGGACATTCAGACGCACCAGCCCACGCACCGGCCCCAAAACCGGCCCACACAACGGCCGTTATGAAACACTTGTCCAGTATTAAACAACCCAAGGCTGTGGCTAAGGAGTCAACATCAGGGAGATCAAATCTACACCCGCCCCTAGATGTGCACTTGTGCACAGTGCACACACACACACACACACCCACACACACACACACACACACACACACACACACACACACACACACACACACACACACACACACACACACACACACACACACACACACACACACACACACACACACACACACACACACACACACACACACACACACACACACACCGTTACTTCCTGTCATTGGCATATGTTTTTTTTTACTAACATCTTAGTGACTCATTAGCCTAGGGATTAAGGATACATGAAGTTTTGATCCATAGAAAGGTCTGTGCTACACAATTTCAGTTCGATTGGATTTATTGTCCTTTAATTTGGCACTCATGACATTAGTTGCTTGCCGTTTAATCAACATCGAAAGACCCCCCACTTCCTCCCAGACACCCATTCCAAGAGCCTTCTCTCTCTCTCTCTCTCTCTCTCTCTCTCTCTCTCTCTCTCTCTGTGTGTGTGTCTCCCTCTCTGTGTATCTCCCTCTCTCTGTGTGTCTGTGTGTCTGTCTGTCTGTCTGTCTGTCTGTCTGTTGCTCTCTCTGTCTCTCCCCCAATTAAACTGTCCTATACTCTACATCACCAGCATGTTTCGCAGCAAGTCACTTGTTCCTGCGACCCTGTCAATCACTCCATCAGTGTCCAGAGCCGTCAGGATCTCCTTCTCTGTGCACATGAGCATGAACGTCTCCAGATGCTCCTGGGTCAGAGTGGTCCTCAGTCGAGTCTTCACAAATGTCAGGGTGGAGAAGGTCCTCTCACAGGCAACTTGACTGAATGAAAGTGTTAGGAGGAACTTGTAGCCCAATCCAATGACATGATAGGAATCAGTCAGCAAGTTGTACTTTGACAGTACATGATGCACACAAACAGGACAGTTTTTACATGAGTTGCAACTCTTGTTCTCCAGCTCCAGGTCTTCTTCTCCTTCTCCTCCATCCTCACCTCCGGTTGTCCTGACATTGTATGCATCCAAATGAGGCATCTTAAGTCTTTCCCAATGGTTGGCCAGGCTTGAGAGCTCAGTCTGCAGTCTTCCAGCAGTGGCTCTTTCATAAAACCTCTGCAGGTATTCGCTCAACTTTTGCAATGCTTCTGTTGGAAGGCCCGTTTCCATTATTTCAGGGAAATTCCGAGGATCAAGACATGCAAAGTCCGCGCAGAGTGGTCCATTTGCAGCATAGCGACTCTTAATGCTCTCTGTGACTGTGTCCAGAATGACATTGTGGACCTTGATCTTGTAGTTTGCTGCAGCATCTGACACAGGCTCATCTTCAGCCAACTCACCTGGCATGGCCTTCTTTCTCCTGACCCGTTTCTCTGGGAGCGCAGTCTGGACCACAACTTCACAGTCTTCCTTCTCCTGCAGCTTGGCATTGGCCCACTCAACAAATGCATCTGCTGCTCTTTTCACCTCATCAAAATCCCTGACACACTTTTTGAGGCTCTCCTGGCTCCCTGTCACTAACCGATGAGCAGTCAGTAAGTCCATGCCACTGGTTTGGAAATACTTGGAGAGAGGTGACGTGATCTCAAATATTCGGAGAAAGATCTGAGCGGTCAGTATGGTCTCAAACCTTAGGAGAGCCTCTGTGTACCCTCTGGCTTTCGCTCTGACTGTTGGCTTCATGGAGACATCTTCTTCAATCTTTGTTAATGTTGACACCAAGTCGATGAACAAGGCATGGTCAGGATTGCCTGAAAATCTTGCTCAGAGCCCGATCGTTGGCCCACCACCTTGTCTCCCCGATTGTAGTAAGTCGTCTGTGTCTAGTATCTTCACTCACTTTCTCCCACATGTTCATACCAGGGGCGTTTTTAGGGTTAGAAAACATTGGGGGCTTCAGCCCGGGTGGAGGGGGGGTCTCCCCCCCCCCCCTTTTTTTGTTTTTTTTGTTTTTTCTTTTTTTTTTACACAGAAATACGCAATTTTAGAGTAATTAGAGATGAACACTGAAAAACTAGAATCATTAGAGGTTCTCAAAGTGAGGACCATGTCCATGAGAGGGATCTGGGCAGTCCCCATAGAAAATTCAAAGTTAACAGGACCAAATCATCAGTTTCTTATTTATTTATTTAACCTTTATTTAGCCAGATAACACATTGATCTGGTCCAAGAGGCCCCAACAGGAGTACAAATATACATATATACACATATATATATATATATATATATATATATATATATATATATATATATATATATATATATATATATATATATATATATATATATATATATAATATATATACATATACTGTACATACATACACACACATACACCAATAACTAAATAAAAACAGTTAAGAATCATACACATAAGCAAATAAACAAACAAACAAACATATGCACAGCCTATGTACAAAATAAATAAACAGTTCATCTCTAGTCTTTACAGTTTTCTTCAATTGCATAAACACTCAAATCAAAAGTATTACACAATTATCAAAACCTTACACTCAAGGAGCAAAACATAGGCCCAGATTTGCACCCCTATAAGCACAATGTCAGCCTCACACTTTTTGCAAAACAATACACACAGAGCAAAAAATTCTCTTGCCAGATCCAGCTAGGCAAAGAGATAATGTCTAGTATTTTCTGTACTCTATTTAAATTTTTTCAAAATAGTTTTTGTTTTACTGTAATTTTAACCTGTACTGGATACAGTATTTTATGTTTGTCTGATATTTGCTGAGCTTACAGTGTTATGCACATAGTAGCATGAAAACTGGGACATGTTTTGTTATGATTCTCCATGTTGAAATGTTGACTGATTTGGTTATATGGAGAGAAAATTTATATTTTCATCAGTCTGCATCATTGATTTGGGAATATGGAGAGAAAATGTTTTTTTTTCAGCAGTCTGCATCATTGATTTGGGTATATGTAGATAAATAAATTATATTTGCATCAGTCTACAGCATTGGTCTTGTGTAGTGTTTGGTGAATTTATTGTATATTTGCACATTCTCTGCGTACTTCACTTACAGTACTCTAATCACTGATAAGTAGAATTGCTAAATGTGTTTTAGGTTAAGCACAGCAGTGTGTGTAACTGGTTCAAACAGAATTCAGAAGTCATATGAAACGTGTCATATAAAAACAAAATGTAGTTTTTATAAATTAGTGTATGGTTTTGACAAGTGTTTAATTTAGCAAAGGATCTGAGGTGTTCTGATAATTGTGTGTGTGGTTGTGCTAATTGTGTGTTTTGAAACACCGGGCCCCGTTTTCAAAATCATGCTTAAGCAATCGAAAAAAAACGGTATTGTGTGTTTCATTATATACATATGTTTCAGTCTTCTCATAAAAAAAATATTAGATTTTTGGGTCTTTTCCTGCCTTTGGTCCGCTTTGCATTCACATCTCAAATGAACCGCAGCAGGGTTCACTTGCAAGAGTGAATGAGCTTTCACACCACCCCAAACCAACCGGACTATCCGAGGAAATGAACCAGGGTTCGATTAAAGCTTATTATAGTTTATCACAGTATCATGAGCATGTCTTTGTCAGTGGACACTGGACATGGGTATGGATGGCTCCAGGTGCTGCTGCGTTAACGTGCACATCTTCAATACCTATCTGTACTATTTAAAAGCACAGTGCAGGACACACTCAAAGATTATCGCACCTCAAAGATGGCAGTGGACAAAGGCCATATGTAATGGCATCTTGTGGCACAAGCTCAGACCTCAGCTCAGGAGATCAGCTGAGACAGAGACTGTTCTATCCAGATGTCGACAGAATGCTGCAAGAGCTTGAGAGCAGGTTCTCATGAGTTGGAGAACAACTTATGAGAGGCATACAGGCATGTTATCCAGCCTCAGACCAGTTTCTCTCAGTGGAATTGCTGCAACCCCTCGCCACACATTACAATATCCAACTATTGCCAGAGGAGATCACAGTTGCAAAGTGTTTCCTGGTCAGGACATGCAGAGAGGCAGTCCCTACTATCCAAAGTGTCTTTTCCCTCCTGGATGATAATAAATAATAATAATAATAATAATAATAATAATAATAATAATAATAATAATAATAATAATAATAATAATAATAATAATAATAATAATAATAATAATAATAATAATGCATTTGATTTATAAGGCGCCTTTCAGGACACAAAAGAAAAAGTCCACAAATCGGTGAATGAAAAAATTATAGGATCAAATGAAAACTACTTACTAAAAATGGATTAAAAGTACTAACAACCAACAAAAAATACCAAACACTAACAAACATTCAGCACAGACAATGGGGATGCTGACATCTTAAAAAAAATAAAAATGTAAAAAAAATAAATAAAAAAAAATGTAAACAATTTTTAATTTTAATTTTTTTAAGGTCCGGGGCTAGGAGAAAAACATCCGGGGCTAAAGCCCCGGAAGCCCAGGGCTAACAACGCCACTGGTTCATACGCTTGTATGACTCTCTGATGAATACAGCAACATCATTAAGAAGTGAGAAGAGCGATGCACTGGCTACCACAATGCCTGTGGTGTCTCCTAGCACAAGGTTCAGGACGTTCACCGGCCCACATTAGTGGCCCACACACTGGCCCACACACTGGCCCACACACTGGCCCACACACCGGCCCACACACTGGCCCACATACTGGCCCACACACCGGCCCACATACTGGCCCACACACTGGCCCACACACCGGCCCACACACTGGCCCACATTAGTGGCCCACACACCGACTCACACAATGGCCCACACACTGGCCCACACACTGGCCCACACACTGGCCCACACACTGGCCACAAAAAAAAGGAAAAAAAGAAGAAAAAAAATTATAATTTTTTTATTACATTTTTTTTGGACCAGCCCACTTTGGTTCCGGCCCATCGGGATTCGTCCCGAACGTCCTGATGGCCAGTCCGCCACTGCAACTACGGTTCAATAGATTAAATTAGTTTAAGATATTGAACTGTAGTTACATTCAACAGGTCGTTATTCAATAGATTCAATTAGTTTAAGAATAAAAAAATTAATACATTTTAAGAGAATCTCAAATACATTATTTTATTTAAGTGTAGGCTATAGTTAATGTTTTATTTTTTACAGTTTTTGTATTTTTCTGACATGGGGGCTCAACAATAAATGACAATCAGAAATGTCAAGTTGCATGTTGTTATTCTAACCAGCTTAGTTCTGTTGCATTTCCAATTTATTTATGTAAATTATAAATTTGATCAGGAATCGATAAGGGAATCGATAAAGAATCGAATCGATAAGCAGAATCGCTAATGGAATCGTATCGATAAAATCCTATCAATTCTCATCCCTACTTGTTATGGAATATTAATGCAGTCTATTTCCACCAATTAGCTTTAGTTCTTATTTATTTATTTATCCACTGTCATTTCAGTGTTGGTGTATAGGCTATATAGTGTATTTCTATATAAGTTTAATTGATTAATGATATATTCGAAGGAATGCAGGTTTATATCAAACAAAGGTATGTCCCATTGTATACCATTAAAACAGATATGTAACAAATAAGAAATACAAATTCCACAGAAGGCATTAAATAATTATTATTTCCAATCATTTCACAATAATTGCATAATTGTGTTTGAATATCTGAGTAATTAAAGTAATTATACATTTCTCCAAAATAGCTGGTTCAGATATGGTTAATCCAGCTGCCCTGTGATCAGATGAATCCATATTATTTATTTTTCCGACATCAAATGTGTAATTTCTTATCGTACTAATATTGTCATATTTATTTTAATTATGATTAAGTAATTAATTCCAAGGAGGCCTGTAGCGTTGACATGAAGGAATCACTATGAGAACACAGTCTGTCAAGTTAATAAAATGTTCAATTAGTCAATCAATCATAAGTGTGCTCCTCAGCACTCTTAAATCTGCTCTCAGCAGATCCGCAGCAGATCCGCTCAAATCTGATCTCAGGAACATTTGGGGAATCGCGCTACCAGCCCTAATATGTCTTAAAGGGGCTATGTACTGCTATTCCTAGCACTATTTGGGCAACTTTACACAATTCCTGTGAGTCTATGTAACACATCTGTAAGGTTTATTCCAAAAATAATCATTGTTTTATATTTCTAATCTGCTCAAATCTGATCTCAGGAACATTTGGGGAATCGCGCTACCAGCCCTAATATGTCTTAAAGGGGCTATGTACTGCTATTCCTAGCACTATTTGGGCAACTTTACACAATTCCTGTGAGTCTATGTAACACATCTGTAAGGTTTATTCCAAAAATAATCATTGTTTTATATTTCTAATCAAGTACTCAAAACCAGCATTTTACAGCTCCAATATTTCAGGCTGTTATGGCCTGGCTCCGCCCATAAGCACTTTGAGTGACAGTCAGTCCACACAGTCTGCAACTGGTAGACATAGAGAGATAGAGAGAGAGAGAGGGGGGGGGTGCGAGAGAGAGAGAGAGAGAGAGAGAGAGAGAGAGAGAGAGAGAGAGAGAGAGAGAAAAAGACAGGCCGTCTCTTCCTTTCGTTTTTTCTCTCCCTGCGGGGCAGATTGAAACCCGACACCTCTGCATACTCTGGAGGGAGAGAGAGAGATAGAGAGGGAGAGAGAGAGGGAGAGACAGAGAGAGAGGGAGACAGAGAGAGAGAGGGAGGGAGCACTTGGGGGGGGGCGGGACCTGCCGCGCCACACGGGAGAGGGGAGGAAGGGAGGCCCCCCCCTCATTTTCGAGAGGGTCCCACCTCCCGTGTGGCGCGGCAGGTCCCCCCCCCCCCCAAGTGCTCCCTCCCTCTCTCTCTCTGTCTCCCTCTCTCTCTCTCTCTCTGTCTCTCCCTCTCTCTCTCCCTCTCTATCTCTCTCTCTCTCTCCCTCCAGAGTATGCAGAGGTGTCGGGTTTCTATCTGCCTCGCAGTATGAGGAAGTGGGCGGGCATTAGCTCCAACCACAGAGCCAATCGCATCACTGTGCGCTACCCAGCGTCCGAATGACGTGACTCAGACGTTCAAATCAAAATGGCCTGATTTACTGGAGGAGGAAAGGGGCTGAGCTGAATCAGAGCAATCCGCCAATATGGTATTTAGACACTAAAACACATTGATATGAACTCCTATTACTATAATACAATGCTAGAGAGCCGGCAGACGAGAAGTGCCATGCGCGACGTGGAAACATATGGGTGATTTTCCGCAAGCTCCCACACGCACTGAGGATGGCCAGTAGCAGTACAGTGGGAATTTTTATTAAACATCTGATATTTTCGCAGGTCTCGTGCCACTGTCAATTAACACTTTAATCGCCGGGAACACCGTAACTCGTCTTTGCTCGCCATGCTCATTCTGCCGAAGACGCCGTAACTCGTCTTTGATATCAATATTTCAAAAATCTGTGATCGAAATCATATTTCTCCTCCGGGGTCCTGAGATATACTGCTGATCTCCACTCAACTCTCTAACGGTTCAAGAGCGCCATCTGGTGGCCGATCGGCAGATCGGCCAACATGAAGTGACGCGCCAAACAGGAAGTGCTCATCCATATTTCGTCCGGGCACTCCCGATCGTTAGCCGGACTCCGTCTCGACACACAGGATAATCAATCGCTCGCACTAACTCAATAAACAACGTTATTTGGACGTATATAGTATTATACAACCTGGAAATGGTTCATCTAGATCAACATCCCATAATCGAAAACTGTCTACTCCAAGCTGATCGTCCAACGGCGCGAGGAAGATACGGTAAGATCCAGCGTTATTTTCTAACGTGTTCCATATAAACTGCTCTGATGATCATATGACCCACACTAGGTGAATGATATAACGTTGCCCACGGAATTATAAACGACCCCCCGCCCATCCGGTCATCATCAGATGATACGTAGTAACTTCTAGAAGTACCTCCAGTTGAAATTTTTTATCTGGCACCGATCGCTACCAAACTGTATTTGATCATCAATATAATGCATTTGGGGCTATAAATCAACTTCTGGAGAAAGCTGCAGAAACGATAAAAACATACTTATACTTTAGACCATATTTTAGTATGAATATGTAAATGAAAAAGTATAACGTTGCTACACCCTGAACAATGGATATAGGACATTGAATGGGCCATAATAATGTCAATTTAGTAATATAATTAAAAAAGTGATAGCCCTGCAAAGAAGGGGAACTTCTCCATAGACAAATAGAGCTGGCTAGGGATGGTAAATTATGAATTTAATTATGGCGATCAAAGTGTTAAGGCTAAGCGACCGACAGTCAGTGGCGCGAGATGCGCACCGTTTGACAGTGATATGCGCAGAATATTTGCGAATTGCGAGTGCATGCTCTCGTGACTGAGAGGATGGCCAGTGCCGCAGAAATTTTTATTAAACATTAAACATTCTGATACTTTGATGTAAGGGATGGGAAGGGGGGATGGACGTTTTAGAAGGGGGATGATATTGACCGTTTTTATTTCATCCCCCTCAACTCGAGTACTGGCTGGTGAGGAACACCCAGTGATTTTCATCAGTCGCAAGCTACTACCCAGAGAGAAGAATTACTCCACGATAGAAAAGGAGTGTTTGGCCATAAAATAGGCCCTAGAAGAACTGAAATAATATCTGTTGGGACGGCGCTTCACCCTAGTCACGGACCATGCACCCCTAGTGTGGCTTTCACGTAACAAGGACACCAATGCTAGGGTCACCCGCTGGTTCCTATCCTTACAGCCTTTCGTCTTCTCTGTCATCTACAGGTCGGGAGCAGCACACGGGAATGCGGATGCCATGTACAGGAGAGAAGCGCTGGGAACATGGTCCACCCCGAGAGGCTCGGAGCTATGGAAGGGGATATGTGACAGATCTCCTCCCCCTCCCATGGATATGTGAAGGATGGGAGATACTTCTGCCACAGGAGGAGTAGAGTCAATTACAGTAGGTAGCTGATTAGTACTGATAGAATACACCTGCGCAGCATTAGTTCACACACATCTCACATGCACACACTCCCGACACACATACTAGCTGATTAGTACTGATAGAATACACCTGCACATAATTAGTTCACACACATCTCACGTGCACACACCCCAGACACACACACTACAAAGCCACTTGGTTAGTCAGGAGTAAGTTGAGCGGAGTAGGAGTTGGAGTTGTGGTATTGAGAGAGAGAGATCGTGTATTCAGAGTTGTGACGGTGAGAGGTAGTGAGAGGTGAGGAGAAAGCGAGTAGGTGTTCTTTGTGTACTGGACCCTGGACTGGCTGAGATTCCCCCTTGTGTACTGACCCTGGACCGGACGACTACCCTGAGTATTGAATAATCCCTTTTTCTGTCGGCAAGCCTTTTTTTGTGTTTTTGACCATCGGACTGTCTATGACCATTCTCTTGCCTATCAAACTGGATTTTTGCCTTTAATCCAATAAATATTCGTATTGATTGATATTGCTCTTGTGTGGACCTTTGAATTTGTTTGTGTTTGAACCGTGGCGAGTCTGGTCCCCACCAGGCTTGTCACAATATTAATAACTAATATATAATTAATATGGGGAGAAAGCTAGCAGGCTAATATCACCTCAGCTGCGCCAATCCTCTGCGGATAGCACTATACACAAAATCTGTACTGCGTTTGGCTCAATCTCAACCAATCCAAAGGAGATTAATAATCATTTCAAACTATATTACTCTGCTCTTTACTCACCAGAGGTTCCTCCTGACATATCCCAAATTCAGGCCTTTCTAGACAAATTGGACATCCCCGGTTTGAACCCAGAAAATCAGGTCAGTATTGATGCTCCAATAACTGTAGATTAAATTACTCTGGCAATTCAGTCCATGCAGAGCGGTAAGGCTCCAGGACCTGACGGCTTTCCCATTGATTTTTATATGGCCTTTTCCTCCAAGCTGGCCCCAATCCTAAGAAGAATGTATAGTACAATCCTGTTAAAAAGACATTTGAAAGGCCCAGACTTTCACCCAGGCAACTATTAGACTTTGGCCTGCAAAGATCCAACTCCTTAGACGGGCTCAACAAATCGGACTGTCTTTTACATTTCACCAGTTTTCCACCGTGTTGCCTACTTCGCACAGTTTACAGTACTGTGCACTCAAATAATCTTATCCATTGACATTTTTATACACAGGCATGCACTGTTAGAACTCAACTCAAGTACTAAACAGAGGCACATGCATGCCCAGTGTAGTGAAATGTGTTTTCAGGAGAGCGAGTCTTTTCTGGGGTGGTGAAAAAAAAGCTTGTTTCGATGAACATAATTGACTCTGCTCTAAATCTAAGACATAATAGGTCTAAAAGTAGAGAACTCGATGTTCCAACACAAAAAAACGTCATAATTTAGAAATGAGATCGCATAGGTCTATGAATCGAGATTGCAATTTTTTTTCGATTAATCGTGCAGCCCTACTGGATACCCAGCTGCTCCTTAGCCAGTCACAAATCTAAACTAAAGTTAATAATAGGGACACTATAAAAAGCACTTAAAACAAACTCAAAAAAATAAAACGTCTTTGCTTGGGTGCACCGTGCAGCAGGTTTATTTCAGGGCTTGTAGACTGATGACAGGCCCCATTACATTAGTTATGTGGCAAACTAGCCACAGTTGCAGGTATCCAGTATGAGGAACAGTTACAGCATGGATTGTGCTGAGAAAGGACTCTACCGATCAGTGTTGTAGTCGAGTCACTAAATCTCAAGTACGAGTCGAGTCTCAAGTCCCCAGTGTTATTTTATTTATATATTTCGCACCATTTCAACAAAACAGTAAAAACATTGATCATGACAGGAAGTATATAAAGGTGCTGAGTAGAGGCAAGATACCCAGATGGGCCTATACGGGGCCTCAACTCATTAAATCATTGGTTTAAAAAAATAAAAATAAACACAAAGAGTCCCCAGTGTTCAAGTCCGAGTCACCAAAGAAGAGCCATAGTCGAGTCCCAAGTCAAGTCCCCATTACCCTAGTCCGAGTCCAAGTCATCAAGGTTGAGTCCACTCTACTCCACAGTCAAAGAGATGACGTACAAATAAAAAAGGTCTACATTAAACATAAATTACACAGCAGTCACCATTTCAAAGGGAGTTTATTTACTTTGTGACACAATAGCCAAACAAATGCACTACATCAATAGCTTATGCCAAAAGATTAGGGCCTATTACACATTAAAAAAAATAAAAAAATAACAGTATTTATCAATTAACAAGTCTGAGTCCTCGTCTGCATCTTCCTCGTCTGAGTCCAAATGCAGTCAATGTTCGAGTCCAAGTCCATGTCATCAGTGCTCAAGTCCAAGTCGAGTCACGAATCCTGAAAATCAGTCCTGGACTGGTACTTGAGTCCTACAACACTGCTACTCATTGGTGAGTAGGAAACAATTCAGAACCTAAGCATTAATATAGTGATGGTTTTTGTTACAAATATTACATGTTTCAGGGTTCATAACTCTTAGCACTACAATGAAATGAAGCTAATTTTAATGTACAGACTCAACATCAGACTAATTCCTTGTCCCTGGAGCAGCTCCAGTGTTTTACAATATTAGATAATTGCCTTGGTTCTCTTGAGACTCGTTCATCCAAAAAAGTATTTTGTCAACAAAGATCATCTGAATAACAGAAATGCTGTTTTAGTGTGGATTTTCACTATAGCTCAGATGGACAGGTCTAGGTCTCATCTGAATTCCTGGGGAGAGGAAACGGCTGACCAAGCACACCAGATCTGAGAAAGCATGACAGCTTCTCCTAAATGTTAGGATAAAAATGTCAAGGGTCATCACCTAGAAGCCGTGATAAATGGATACTTCCCCTGCATCCCCCAAACTCCAACAAAGCAGCCCCGTAGCCCACGTTGTATATCATCAATGACAAATCGGTTATCCTTCACTCTCACTACAGCCCGCCGTTTCCACAAATCACAAGGTCAGATATCGCCGCAACCGCTTCGACAACAATTCATTGACCGTAACACTCTGCTGACGTAGAGCACACTCGAGACATTTGACATTTTTAATTGCCACTTTGCAGAATGCAAACACTGGGGACATACTGTGCCTGAAAAAGCGTAGGAAGAAATTACGAAACATGGCCCTTCAAGTGACATTTTAGCAAATAAAATGGCATTTTAGCAAAGGGTTAAGGTTAGGGTTAGGGTTAGAAAGAAAGAAAGGAACCCCCAACCCCAATTATTGCGTGTTTATCTGGTGCTTTTACAGTGGCCTCCATAATCTGTCATCTTTTGTAAAGACAAGGTTATAAGACACAACAGAAATAACAGAAATAATAAAGTTGTATTCCATGTTCAGAAATTTGAAAAATTAAAAGTAGATATTTTATTCAAAAGAAATTCTTCCAAATAAGTGTATTCTTATGATAACATCATACAGTATCTCAAGGCTCAGTTCCCCTTGTTGAAAAGCTAATTGAAGACCTCCCACATTCCTATGACCCTGTGGCAAACCACCAGAGCGACTTTCATGAATGCAACGCTGATAACTGCTTTGATAAATTGTGTGACAAAGGGTACCAATAACTGTGATAAACCTAAATTATTATACAATGGAAATTATTACACACTGGAAATGAAACATGTTTTCCGACCATTTGCTTTTGAATGAGTTAATACCTTTGACATTTTTGAGTGTAGAATAATAACTCATGAGCTGTGTCTTTTAAGGTGCCAATAATCTTTGAGGGGTCTGTGTATTCAGTAGCGTTGATTCAAGAGCTGAATAGTTTATACAAGGAGGGAGGGGCAAGCTCTGGCATTATGTTTGTCTTGGCTGCTAACCACCAAACAACATGGTGATCAAACATGCAGTATCCTATACATTTTTCATCCTGTTCCAATATTTTTATTATGCAAAATGGGACTAGCTTAGCACAAGCCAAGCTTAAAACTCCGGGAGAGGTGTTTTTGGCCAACAGTTAGGCTAGCTGGTCCACGTCTGCTTCCATTAATTTGTGCTAACCTAGGCTAGCTTGCAGCTGGACAGCTTTCTACTGAATACACAGAAAGGAAATTGTTATCTATCTTCTCGCCTGATGGTGACAGTAGCTACAGTATGATCCTGTGGCAAAGCACCTGAGCAAGTCGGAAATGACAACACTTATTAGAGGAAACGTAATATAATACGCTACTAAAGACTTGTGCATGCATGAGGTGGCACACCGGACATACAGGTGCAAGTCTATAAAATAGCTGACTTACAACAAAAAACACTGCCAGAGTGCAGTGAGGGCTGCTGCAACAGAATAACTTTCAACTGTACATTCATAATCCATATGCTCATGTATTTGAAATAGAAATATTATATATTGTGGAGGATACCTCTGTGTTCGTCCTAACAATAGCTTGAATCTCACACCTAGAGAACCAATTATATTTCCGTTGTACTCTGTACCCTTGGATAGAAGCATCAGCTAAATTACTAAATGTAAATGTACCCTGTGCAATGACAATAAAGTTGAATCTAATCTAATATAATCTGTTGCTGATGTGTTGCACAGATCTCCGAAGCACAGCAGGCGAGGTGCTGAACCACACATCCCATATGCAGACAGCCTCCCCCAAGTAACCTCTAGGATCAGGTACCATTTGTTGGAATAAATTGGAGTGGCATAGCGGGAGAGACTCGAGGGTTGGTGACCTTTGGCTGGTCCATGTCATTACTGTGTCTCAGTGATAGGAGCAGGACCTTGAGATGGAGCCTGCAGAGCGCCCGGCAGTTGGGCTGGGGTTGAGGATCTGCAGCTACACGGGCAGCTATGAACAAGCATGTCTGGCTGAAGGAATTATTCATTTTCTTGGTGTTTACGGGGATAATATTTGATTGTTGGGAACACATGATAAGCTTCATTATTTTATCAGTGGACTCAAATCGCGGAATTTAAAACGGTATCATTGGGAATGTGTTTCTTTGCATCTCTCAGAGAAACATTTCATCTAAGGCAGACCTGGGCATTGTACGGCCCGCGGGCCGCATCCCGCCCGCGGGATGATTCTGACCGGCCCGCGAAAGATTACATGATAATAAAAAAAAATAAAAAAAAAATAAAAAAAATATTTTTATTTAATATTTTTTTTTTTTTTTTTTTTTACTTTTTTTTTTTCCATGTCAACGTTCACACGCACAGTATACGCTTAGGAGACATGCTCAGAATATGTTGGTTCTCTTTGGATCCACCTACATACAGTATGTGAACAGACATTCTCAGTCATGACGTTTACCAAGTCCAGGTACAGATCCTCTCTCACTGATGAACATCTGGCAGCTGTGCTTCGCATATCCACCTCAGACATGCAACCTGACTTTGATGGACTTGTTAAAGCTCAACAGAGACTGGATTTCTCACACTGAATGAAAAAAAAGAACTGAAGAACACTAAAATGTGGAAATATAACAAGTGAAATGGGACACTTGATCTTTTTTTTTCTTTTTTTTGCACAGTTCTGAAAACATTAAATGTTTAATATAGGCATGTAAAGTAAAAAAGGCTACAAAACTGGGACACTTTTCTTTACACAGTTCAGTGACATGTCTTGTTTATTTTTGCTATAAGATGATGTGATGTCTTTAGAAAGCTAAGACAATCCTTGTTTCAATAGTATATGAAACTCAAAATGCCCTTTGTTATTAATGTTTCACATTTTGTTTATCATTTTGGAAATAAATTCTATTTGAATAAATGATATTTTTGAAAGCTAACCTCACCTTTTAATTGCCAAATAATAACATACACTCTTACCAGGGGTCAAAACAATGCCATTTACTGCTTTTTATATAGAAATAAAATTTATATTATGCATAATTGAGTTTGGAATTTTGGCCCGGCCCCCCAACATATTTTCAGTTGCTCATTCGGCCCCCCGGGAAAAATAATTGCCCACCCCTGATCTAAGGGGTCAGAGTGCTGGTGCGGCACCCCTGGAGCAGATAGGTGGCTGTGTACCGTTTCTCCATGAAAGCCTCCTCCTTTCCTTTGCTATTTCCCATTTCATAGATTGATTTTTGGCCTGCTATTCCGGAAACCGTCTCCACAGGGTAGGAATAAGACAAAAGGTACAAATCAAAGTAAACTGCATAGACTGTTGGAATGGTATACCCAGGGGCGTAGCTGTCGATTCTGGGCCCCATGACATTTTTTATTTCTAGGCCCCCAGTGAATGCGAGCGCGCGTAAGGGCGCGAGCAAAAAAATATTTGGCCATTTATTTATTGATGAAAACGCATAATATGGTTTTTACCTATACATTCGGATCAGCAGTTCAGCACCTGCACTGTTGGTGGGTGAGCCTAGTAAAGGATGTCGCATTGCGTTCATCTTCAATGAATGGACCAATGCAATAGTCTACCAAAGCCCCCCCTCTCTCTATATATATCTCACACACACACACACACACACACACACACACACACACACACACACACACACACACACACACACACACACACACACACACTTCAGAAACAAACATAGTATCAATGAGAGCATCAATAAATACACCTGAGTGATGTCTAGTAAAAAAAAAAAAAAAAAAAATGTTTGCCCCCCCCCCCCAGTGCTGGGCCCTTGGAATCGTCCTAAGCTACCCCCCCCCCCCCCCCCCCCCCAGCTACGCCCCTAGGTATACCATATATAAAAATAGATAAACAAAGAACTTGAACCTGATTAAAAGGAATACCGCCCATTTTATTTACATTTGGGAAGTACTATGATGATAAGCAGATGATAAGTTTGACCGCTGGGGCAGGTCACGTGAGCTGCTTACCAACCTGAGATGCTATTTTGGCATGCCTCCCCTTTGACTTTGCATCACAGTGAGAGGGGAGACGTGCCAAAATGGCAACCGAGGTACGTAAGCAGCTCACGTGACCGGACCCAGTGGGCCTATGGATCTCGGCGAACATTCTGCTCGACTACTTCCCGAAGGTAAGAAAATGTCAGCCGCAAACATTTTTATTGCCTCACGTTGGTTTCACCCAGACAAACTCTGCCCGAAGGTATGGTTTCTCACCTACCTTGATGTGATCTATTTGGAGATATCCACGGCACGTGTTGTAGGGGTTAACCCAGATAGCAAAAGGTGTTAATTCAATGTTGATTTATGGTCACAATGCTTGCTTTTTGGTTAAGGTCGACGATTGATGTTGAATCACCCATTAACCGCTAAAGCAATTGACTATTGTTGAAAACATATCATTGAATCAATATTGTTTTGTGGTTGCATTTTAATGATTGAAATGCCAATATCTAATAAATGTTGAATCAACGGATGCTGTTCAACGTATATGCTGTTTGTCGTCATTACGTTGGCCCGAATCCCCCCCCCCCAATTTAAACAGACGTACGTCCCAGCATGCAGCTGAGCACTCGATCTCTCAATGTGAACTGCTGTTCAGAACAGCACGTCTGGTTCCCCCCGGATTTGATTCTACTGAGTGCTTTACAGTAAGTTTTGGCTATATTACTTTTATCTTAACTGTGTTCTGTGAAAAATAATGTTATTGTGAGTGTGCACCAGTGGATCTTGACGGCGTTGTGCATGTGATATGCTGCAGTTTGGTAGGTAAATATATATATACGTCAACTAAGATAAATATTCATGAATATTCGTAGCGTGTGCTTAATATAACTCTGGAGAGTGTGCAAGTGGAATCGTACGGTTGTTTAAGTTATTTCGATGTTAATATTACGGTTGTTTAAGTTATTTCGATGTTAATATTAAAGCGCCAACGATTATAAATTGCGTGGTCCAATTGCGTGCGTTGTTACTGAATGACGTTGTGCGACTCAGCCAATCAAAAGCATGCTTATTGGGTGAACAGGAAGTAGTCAAGGAAGCACGCGCTAGCTGGCCTAGTAAACACGTGGATCCGTAAATGCAACGTTGCCTACCAGACAACAACGGGACCGCGTGTTTCTTTTTGTATGGCTGTTCAAACTAATTTTACAGTTCTGCTAGCTACATGCAGTATTTAGCGAGCTGGGTTAGCCGGTTAGTTGGCTTTGAATCCCGGCTGCGGCTAGGTAGCCAGCTAGCTAAATGCACCGCGACGGTGATGTCACCAAACAAAATGGCGGCGCCCATGTTGATAAAGCGCTTCACATAACAAATCGTTTTTTCTTAGAAACTGCTTATTTTTATAATGTGATTTTTTTCTGTGGCTTATCTAAATACTAATTTGATGCTATGACTATGTTTATATCGCTATATGCTTCATCTCCCCTTGCACTCTTTCTAAGTTGGTTAAGGTTAGAGTTTGTCTTAGAGCATGGCGATAGAACGCCAGGTAGTTTGCAGGCTGTTTGAGACTTAATTGTTCTAGCCAAGTAAATACCACAATTTATGTACCATTACATTGACTATATAGTTAGACGTTTGGTTATATACATGGTATTTTCTAATGAACAATATAACAATAATATAATAATGGACTCTCTTGATATTGATCAAAATGTAGAATTATGCAAGCGTTTCACCCTGCACATTGCAATGCAGCACATTAATGTCGACCCTCCTCTCTTTTTTCTTTCTTTTTCCAGAATCACGTACCAGTTTCAAGAAGCCGCACGTTGCAGCAATTGAAGCAAAGACCTGTTCTAGCCAAGTAAATAGCACAATTTATGTACCATTACATTGACTACAGCACCTCATCACTATGTCATCTTATTCTCGGGCTAAAAGACGTAGAGTCAACAAATTAGTGAGAGAGACAGAGCAGGCTATCCTCACTGATTATAAGTTAATTGTTGCTGCTAATTCAAGGACAAACCATCACTCTTTAGAGAACACAGATCCTGTCACAGCCTATACTGAGTGCCTGCTCGATTTACCAAAGACAGACTTGCCACTAGATTTAACAACTAGATCAGACTTGCCACTAGATTTATCAACTTCAGACTTGCCACTAACTATCAGTGATCAAAGTGAAAATATTGACTCACCAGGTGAGTCAAATGCACATTTTGAAAGTATAGCTGGGGATGACGAAATTGAACCTGAACATGTCTTTGACAGTGATGAGCATAATGAAGATTTACTCATGACAAGTTTAAAATCCTATTCAGTCTCTCTGGTTGCACTATCATCTTTGCTGTCCTTTTTGAAGATGTTTCACCCCACCCTTCCTAAAGATGGAAGAACATTGCTAGGAACACAAAAACATGTGCCTACCACTAAGATTGAAGGGGGAGAATACTATCATTTTGGTTTAGTCAAAGGGGTGCTTTCACGGTTGGCATGTTTGATTTTACCGGCAACTCTGACAACTCTTAATTTACAGTTTAATATAGATGGTTTACCTTTATTCAAAAGTTCTAAACTTCAGTTTTGGCCCATACTTGGAAGTCTCAAATGTGACTACACAAAGTCCCAATTTGTTGTTGGCATTTTTTGTGGTCTCAGCAAGCCAAAGAGTGTTTTTGAGTACCTAGAGCAGTTTGTCAAAGATCTTCAGAATGTACTGTCTAATGGCATTATTTATAATGACAAGCAATTTGATGTACAGATTTCTTCTTTAATTTGTGATGCCCCGGCTAGAGCTTATATTAAGCAGACCAAGGCATTTAATGGCTATTCTGGTTGTGACAAGTGTTTTCAGGAGGGTGTATGGAGAAATAAAATGACATACCCTGAAACAAAAGTCAGACTTAGGACAGACTCCAGTTTCTCAGACATGGTTGATGAGGCACATCACAATGGGACGAGCCCTTTAACAGGTTTAGTTAAGATGGTTTCTATGTTTCCAACTGATTACATGCATCTCTGTTGTCTCGGAGTTACAAGGAAACTGCTTAATATATGGTTAAAGGGGAAGAATTTGGCAACAAGGGTCCCTTCCAAAACTGTACAAGCCATTTCAGGTAAACTGCTAAAGCTACGTCCCTACATGCCTTGTGAATTTAACCGTAAACCAAGGGAACTGTCAGAGTTAGATCGCTGGAAAGCTACTGAGTTGCGATCCTTCATGTTGTATTGGGGTCCTGTTGTTTTGAAGGATTCCCTCCCCAGTGAGCTGTATGACAACTTCATGTTGTTTTCTGTTGGAATGTACTTGTTGCTGTCCCCTAGTATTTCTGAGGAAATGTTGGCCTTTGCGCACAAGTTGATGGTTTCTTTTGTTGAACACTTTGGGACAGTGTATGGAAGAGGTGAAATTGTGTACAATGTACACCAGCTTATTCATTTGGCTGAGGAATACAGGAAGTTTGGCACTCTAGATAATATCTCAGGATTCCCTTTTGAGAACTATCTTGGACAAATTAAGCATCTTCTACGCAAGCCACATCAGCCTCTACAACAGGTAGTGAAAAGGTTGTCTGAAATTCCACATGTTGGATCCCCATGTCCCACAGATGATCCAATTTTGCGTAATATTCACACTGATGGGCCTGTCCCCCCACAGTTTACTTCTTCACAACAGTACAGGAAGGTCTCCACTCATCGGTTTACTTTGTCCACAAAGAAAGGAGACAATTGTATTGAGGTTGGAGATGGATTTGCATTAGTAGAGAATATTCTTAAATCAGAGGAAGAGGTATATATAATTTACAGAAAGTACAGACACAAACAGCCATACTACATGTATCCCTGTGAATCATCATACATTGGTACATACAAGGTCAGTGGCTTGCAAGAAGATATAGGGATAGGTAAACTTCGCTATATCAAGCGCAAATGTCTTCTCTCTCCAGACGGAGATGGTGCCATTGCAATACCACTACTTCATTTAACAGCATAACCATACTGCCCTACAAAGCTAAAGTGCAGTAACTATATTGACACACTGACTCTAACGTCGGATTTCGGGGCATAACTTACCTCATTAATAAATACACAATTAGTACAATATTACATGTACACAGATAACATGTTTGGCTGGCCAATTGAAACGCTTAAAGGAAAACTCCAACATTTTGTGAAATTAGCTTATTTAACATCTTCCCTGGAGTTGGACAAGAAGATGCATACCTTTTTCGTCTCTCTGCATGCTTTGGGCTTAGGGAACGCCTGGACCGTTAGCCTAGCTTAACTTCATCACTGGAAGTGGGGCAGACATCTAGCCTAGTTCACTACAGTCAGGAAATATACTCCAAATACAACTCCCAAACGTTCCTGTAAACATGTTGTGACCTGTGTGTTTACCCCGTCTCCCAGTCACACAAGTCACACGAGTCTCCCAGTCACATGAGTCTCGTGTGACTGGGAGACTTTTGTGACTTGGAGACTTGTGTGACTTGTGTGACTTGGAGACTTGTGTGACTTGTGTGACTTGGACTTGTGTGACTTGTGTGACTTGTGTGACTTGGAGACTTGTGTGACTTGGAGACTTGTGTGACTTGTGTGACTTGGAGACTTGTGTGACTTGTGTGACTTGGACTTGTGTGACTTGTGTGACTTGTGTGACTTGTGTGACTTGGATACTTGTGTGACTTGGAGACTTGTGTGACTTGTGTGACTTGGAGACTTGTGTGACTTGTGTGACTTGGACTTGTGTGACTTGTGTGACTTGGGGACTTGTGTGACTTGTGTGACTTGGAGACTTGTGTGACTTGTGTGACTTGGAGACTTGTGTGACTTGTGTGACTTGTGTGACTTGTGTGACTTGGAGACTTGTGTGACTTGTGTGACTTGGAGACTTGTGTGACTTGTGTGACTTGGACTTGTGTGACTTGTGTGACTTGTGTGACTTGTGTGACTTGTGTGACTTGTGTGACTTGGAGACGTGTGTGACTCGTGTGACTTGGATACTTGGACTTGTGTGACTTGTGTGACTTGGACTTGTGTGACTTGTGTGACTTGGAGACTTGTGTGACTTGGAGACTTGTGTGACTTGTGTGACTTGGAGACTTGTGTGACTTGTGTGACTTGGACTTGTGTGACTTGTGTGACTTGGAGACTTGGACTTGTGTGACTTGTGACTTGGAGACTTGTGTGACTCATGTGACTTGGAGACTTGTGTGACTGGGAGACTTGTGTGACTTGGAGACTTGTGTGACTTGTGTGACTGGGAGACGTGGTAAATACACAGGTCACAACATGTTTACGGGAACGTTTGGGAGTTGTATTTTGATTGTATTTGGAGTATATTTCCTGACTGTAGTGAACTAGGTTAGATGTCTGCCCCACTTCCAGTGATGAAGTTAAGCTAGGCTAACTGTCCAGGCGTTCCCTAAGCCCAATGCATGCAGAGAGACGAAAAAGGTATGTATCTTCTTATAACTCCAGGGAAGATGTCAAATAAGCTAATTTCACAAAATGTTGGAGTTTTCCTTTAAATGCTTCAAAAATGCAATGTGTGTAGTGCACTTTGGCTTTGTAGGACGGTATGGGAATGGCTTGTAAGGAGAGATCATTATGAGTACCGTAAATTCTCATTTCAGCCCTTTGAAGATGAATGGTGAGGTGGTGCTGTGGTCAGTTGTACAGTTCCCAAATGGTGGGACAGCAGTAGTTCTAGAGAGCTGGTTCGACCTATTCTATTATTATTAGTCTATTATGTATAGTGTATCGTGCGGCTACCGTTCTACAGTGACCAGCATTACCAACGTTTCCTCGTACCAGCTAGTGTGCTTATCCAGGCTGGGCTGCTTACCCTGGCGCTTTCACCCGAGGAGCCCTAGACGAGGACCGTGTGGATATGTAGACTGGATAACCTACACCGACGACTACAGACAGAAATAAGGCTGGTACTATAGATTATTCACCTTACGTATAAATACGTTTCAGGTGGATACAGCAGTTAGTTACCCCAATAAGTTGAAGCCTTCACCACGATACAACGTGCTGTGAAGTGTGCCCGTTTTGCCCCAAAATAGAGCCTTGAGACCGCGTGCAAATTGATAGCTGAAGTGTCAGAGTTTAAAGCTGTATCGTTGAGTTCGACCTATTCTATTATTATTAGTCTATTATGTATAGTGTATCGTGCGGCTACCGTTCTACAGTGACCAGCATTACCAACGTTTCCTCGTACCAGCTAGTGTGCTTATCCAGGCTGGGCTGCTTACCCTGGCGCTTTCACCCGAGGAGCCCTAGACGAGGACCGTGTGGATATGTACACTGGATAACCTACACCGACGACTACAGACAGAAATAAGGCTGGATTATATTAGTTTAGGACGGTATGGGAATGGCTTGTAAGGAGAGATCATTATGAGTACCGTAAATTCTCATTTCAGCCCTTTGAAGATGAATGGTGAGGTGGTGCTGTGGTCAGTTGTACAGTTCCCAAATGGTGGGACAGCAGTAGTTCTAGGGAGCTGGTTTAATGCTAAAGACCAGACTGTGTTATGGCCCCCTAAACACATAAAGCTCACAAAAGCCCTTCGAGATGGACTGCAACCAGATGATAAATGGATCACCTATACGGATGTACGTGAGCTTACTACGTGTGGTGAGTATTTCGTGCAACACATACACAAAAAGTGAGGACGCAAATTGTGACGATGCACATATGATAAGAGGTACATATATTTTTTCGTTAAACACTGGACTGCAGATATGTTAATTGTCATTTTCTCTCTGCTCTTTCCAGAGACCCATGATGAGGCCAAAAAACGAGAGACCAAGTACACCTCAACTATGTGTCCAACCTCTGAAATTGAATCTGAGGACGAAGGAGATCTCTGCCAAAAAAGAAGATCCAGGTACAGTGTTCACTTTGTTAAAGGGACAACTCTCCCTAGGGTGTTGTAAATAATGGCACTGCTGTTGTAGTTGCAAGTAGTGCTAAAATGATAACACACAGTGGCCTGAGGGCCTATGTATTCAGACTTTAGCCTTGACTAATAAACGTAGTATCATAACTACATTTATTTATATGTGTGTATATATATACTTTTTTTTTGGCCAAATCAGCAGTATGTGCACTCGGACTCTGACTCGAGTGGCGACGCCAAAAGAAAACGTTTTGCCAAAGCACCTGATGTGGGTTTCCCAGGTATTGATGCAATGCATTTATTTTATATAGGCACTTTGGAAATGGCTACAGTTAATAATAATAATAAACAGTTAAACAAATTAGTCTGACCATGTACCGACAAATTGAGCATTTTAATTTGATTGGACTTCTGCATTTCTTGCAGTTATTCTATAGTTGGCCCAAAATATATACATTGTGAATAACATGCCAACTAAAATATGTTGTAGGACAGACTCCAAAATCGAGCCGGTCTCGTAAGGCGCTAAGATACGTCAACCCTCCAGTTGTTGGCCAAGACCCTACAATGAATGGTATGTTGCTATGCATGTTAAAATGCCAACTAGATGACTGTTTAAACATGATTTGTAGCATCTTCAATTCTCACCCTGGCTTACCTTTTTTAGATTCTTTGGATGGTGGCAGGATCTACAGCTATTTAGATTCGTTGCAGACTCCTGATCCAAATAACAGTAAGTGAACCCATATCTGTGTTCTTGTGAGGAGATGGCTGGCAGGTCGCTGGCATCATGCATGCAACAGAATACATGTTTACAATGTGCATGCCAGCCCACTACAAAAATTCAAAGCCTTCACAACTTGCAAGCAATGTCACAATAAAAATGTGTAGTTGTACATAATGCTTTTATATTGAGCACAATTTCCACCATGTTTGAGTCGCAACTTATTTTACATTTCCCCTTTGTAGATCTGGTTACTAGCAACTACCGGCAATCGCTAACTCAACATAATGGTGAGTTATCAAGCAATCTCATAACATAATATTCTGGCATGTTTAAAATATCTGTATTGTCTCGCATTGTCTTTGATATTTTTATTAAAGTAGTATTTGGCAGTGCACGTGAAATCAGCTGAATGGAAATCAAACATTTTCTCACATGGGGGATTACAATAGCGTCATTTGCTAATAACTTTGTGTATTTCCTACTGTGTTTCAGCCGAGATGCCAGGATTTGATATTGTTCAGTATCACCAGCAGCAGCAGGCCTCACATGTCCAGCAGCTGCAAGATCGACAAAGTGCAAGTAGTGGTATGATACTGTACTCTTTCAGTAACAGTGTTTTGAGAGACGGGGATACAACTCCTTACACCCCTTCCTGACATAGAGCGACGCGAGCGAGCGAGAAAAAGTGATTAAAATGTATTCGTTTCAATCAGACTATCCTGACCTGCCGCGAGCGACAGTGAACTGAGCAGCGATGTCGTTCACCCCTCAAATATTCGCTCGCTGTGTCTCTAGTTGAGCGATTACGCGGCCGAGTCCCGCCCCTAAACACTTTTTATTGGTTGAGAATCCAGGTAACACACACTCGGACATGCGCTGCGTCATATCAGGACAGTGTCGTGTGCGATTTCGTCTCCAGTTCGCTCGCTTGCTGCCTGTCAGGAACCGGTGTTAGTGATTGTGACATGTATGTTAATTTGACTGACAAGTCAGATTTTGTATTTTTAAATATAATGATTTGTTTCTACAGGGATGTCGGGATGCAGCTCGGGGCAATACTACAGTCCCCCTGGTCTCTCACAACATGCACAAAATGGTATGCCATTTTAGAGGGAACTACCACCAGTTTGATCCAATGCAGTCAAACTAGTGAAATATATAACTATGATTTTGTTTCTACAGCGATGTCAGGACACAGCTCAGGGCAATCTGGTGTTTCACAGCGTAGACAGATGGCCGGCGATGACGGGCAGCTTATGAAAGGCAAGTCTATTGGACATGGTGTAATTCCTCGTGTGATTTGCTGCTTATTTTTATTTCTCACTTAATGATTTTAACTCTTCTTCTGAAGACCTTACCATCCAGAAGATGAATTCAATGCTTGCTGAATTACTTGTCGTGGTGAAGGATCTATCCAGAGATGTGCAGTTCATCAAGACCGAGTTGGCTGAGGGCAACATATCTGGTGGGACCAGGGGACACGGGGTGGCCACCACAACCACTATGCTCCCCTTCCAGCTGCCAATCGCCAGTGAACAAGACTTCAATGAGGCAGAATCATTACTGATGGAGCAATCAGTCCGTCAAAAGATGGTAATTTATTGAACTGCATTCATTTATCAAATGTAGATCGTTTCAGTGTGGTCTTGTTCAGGGGAAAAATGTGTTTAGCACTTTCTAGTTCAAAACGTGTTAGAGCTTGTATATCTGCTATTTATGAAACGTTTTGAAATTGTTCAAATATACCGTTTACATATGGACAGGAGGGTTAATGTGGTTAAACCTAATGACTGGCATGGGCTGGAATATCAGTGCATGCATAAAGTGTGTGTATAAACAAGTTGGTTGCTCTGTGTTCATAAAATAAACGTTATGCTGTTTCTAACGCATGGCCTTCATTTTCTTCTCTCTGATTTAGATTTCCCGCCTGGCTTTGGTAGGAGGCACCAATTCAGAGAACCTGATCAGACTGATGTTGAAAACTGCTATGACCAACGCCCTGGCCAGTGGGTTCAACTGGGCTGGAAAGAAAGACAAGCGTTGTTCAGAAAGCAAGAAGCCATTCAAGCACACCACACTACAAGCCTGCATGTTTGGTGAGCTTCCTCCCCTGCAAACTACTTCATAGGTTAAGTTTAGGTAGTGCGGTGGTGATGCTGGTGATGCTGGTGATTCAGAATATAATTATGCTGTTGCAAATGGAAATGGAAACGGTGAGCTTTAGAGGTGCATGGATACACATTGTATTGCGATTGCTTAATTCTCTTTCCTGTCCAGTCTAACTGGATGCTGACTGTAGCTTGTTACTGTAGACCTACAGAGTGAGTAATTGAGTGATTAAAAAAAATCGCACTCGTGTGAAGTGAGGGCCGGGTGCTCTTATCATCGTACATCATCTCACCCACCTCTCTTCCTCCCTTTTTTATTTTTGTGTCTATCAGCTGCTGCTCAACAGTTTGACCCCAAGCTGACCGACCAGGACTACAGCGAAACTGTCAAGAAGTGGCTTCGTTATGCGCCAGACCGGGAGGGAGGCATCTCAAGGAACCGAAGTGACCCAAACTTAAGTCAAGCGAACCAGAGTCAAACTTAGGGTACCCCAGCACAGCACAGCACACCACACACTGTTTCCCTGGTTCATACAGTACAAGGAATTACCCTGGCATCTACTTGAATGACTTATGCTGCTTCAGCCTGTTCTTGGAACCGAAGTGACCCAAACTTAATTGTCAAGCGAACCAGAGTCAAACTTAGGGTACCCCAGCACAGCACAGCTACCCCAGCACAGCACAGCACACACTGTTTCCCTGGTTCATACAGTACAAGGAATTACCCTGATGGACACTGTTCTTCCATGGACGGCATCTACTTGAATATGCTGCTTCAGCCTGTTCTTGGAACCGAAGTGACCCAAACTTAATTGTCAAGCGAACCAGAGTCAAACTTGGGGTACCCCAGCACACTGTTTCCCTGGTTCATACAGTACAAGGAATTACCCTGGACACTGTTCTTCCATGGACGGCATCTACTTGAATGACTTATGCTTCAGCCTGTTCTTGCAGTGTTTATTTTTTTTATTTTAAATTTTAACCTTTATTTACCCAGGGTAGGTTCGCTGAGCACAGATGCTCTTTTTCAGCTACGCCCTGCTTCACATTCACAGAGTTCCATTCACACCTGGGAGCTGCCCAGGCCTAACAAAATTAATAGTTGGTTTCAGGTTGCCGACCGACCCTGCCGATTTAGGTGCGACCCAATATATTTTATGGGTTTTTAGAAAAAATTTAATCCAAAAAAAATTGCTTTTCATTTATCTATTTATTTAACTGTATTAAACAATATAAAACGAATTGGCCATAATTGACTGAGCAAACTAATGCTTACTGCTGTAACCTACTAATAACACTTAAGTAAATCTGAAGATTATTATATAGCAGATGCCTTGGAGGATAAGTCGTGGACAACTGTAGATCATCTAAGCTCCACTGTGTTTAAATTCAAATCCTATGCCATTGTTTATATTTAACCCTTGTGTCTGAAAACTAAAATATTATACTCTTATTAGGGGACTAAATTGAAAAACTCCATAAAAAGATTATGTTGAAATAATTTCCCACTTTCTTTTCCATAAATATTTTATTCAACTTCAGCCCTGATCATAACCATTTTTTATATTATTTTTGTAATGAAATACTCCCACTTTTCTGAAAAGAGTTGTTGGCTGAAGTGGAATAAACAATTTATGAAGAGTAAAAAAAAAAATACAAGATAATTAAAAGATTATGCCACATATTATGTTGGCTCATCACTGCAAAGTTATCAAACAAATACGAATCTGATCAGACACAAGGGTTAAGTTGTTGTTCCCTTTCTAATTTCCTCAAACATCTAGTCTAGTTAATGTTAATGTGTCTAGTTATTTGACAATTGATGCTTTTTGTTGGACATTTCAGTCAGTAGTGAGCTCATACTTTGAGCTCATAAGTTTATAGTTAAAATGATTGCAATCTTGTCTTCGTTGTGCATGAATGCGTGTGCTCACCACACACAATATGTGTGTCACTATTCTGGCAGTGGCTATATTGTTAATGAAAGCCTGTTTGTTTTTTGTAAAAAGTTTTAGTCACTAAGTTCTGATACCCTAGAAAAAAATTAATTTTCATATTAAAGCCATGTTGTCATTTTTGTTCACACATTTTTGGAAATATGGTCATATAAGAATTTTATTATTATTTATTTAACAATAGTGTGTTTAACAGCAGGAAAAAAACATGTAATGTTATGATGTATACATATCAGCAGCAATATTTTAATGTAAAATGTACATTAATCAGTATTGATTCCTTAACTTTACAAGTTACAAGTAGATGTACAAGTTACAAATGTACAAGTAGAGTACCATTTAGATTATGGTTGAATGAACATTGATGTCTAACATTGATTCAATATAAAATCAACTAAAATGTGCATGTAGATTACCATTTAGATTATGGTTGAATAAACATTGATGTCTAACATTGATTCAATATAAAATCAACTAAAATGTGCATGTATATTACCATTTAGATGATGGTTGAATCAACATTGATATAGTATCAGCTATGGTTGACACCTAACGTTGATTCAACGTTAGGGTCATAGACAACGATCTATATAATTTAGATGTCAGGCTTCAACATAGATTCAATATTTCTACTGAACCCTATTTCAACGTTGATTCACTCATTTTTTGCTATCTGGGAAGGAATCTAATATCGCAATTTGGTTGGCTGCAGTGGCAAAGTTAAAAGAACGGATATAAGTTTGGGAATTAGATATTTTTTTTTTTTACTGAATAATGTATGTGTATGTGACTCATGTGACTCATGTTGAGGTCCTTGGGTGAGCGGGGGGGGGGGGGGGGGGGGAGAGAACGAGCGAGTGTCCATGTAGGATGATCACTGTACAGTCTGTATCAGTTATTGTCTTGTCATGTGGTGTTAAGTTATTGTCTTGGGAAGTCTTTTTATGTATTATTATTATTATTGTATTGTGATATATGTTTTGTTTCATGTTGGAAAAAAAAGAAAGAAAAATAAAATAAAAATATTTGATCAAAAAAAAAATTGAGCATTGAAAATCTGTGGTATTCCCCTATAATAACTAAATGGTAAATGGCTGCATTTATATAGCGCTCTTATCCAAAGCGCTTTCCAATTTGTTCCTCACATTTTACCCATTCACTCACACATTTACACACCGATGGCGGAGGCAACAATGCAAGGTGCCAACCTGCACATCGGGACCAATTAGGGGTTCTGTATCGTTAGTGGCTTAGCTTGGCATCACACTGCACTATCTCACGTACGTGCACGCGCACTGAATAAACCACAAATATACCTCTAATACCAATATTAGTCTGACCACACCCCTCATCAGCTTACCTTCATAAGCAGGTGTGTGGTCACCTGCTCTCCTCCTTCTCGCTTTCACCACAAGGAAGTGCCTCGGTAGTACCCCACTTGACTTGTGACTAGGTTTACATTGTGCCTAACCTTTTTCTTCTCTCACTTGTTTGTATAGGAAAAAGGTTTGGGTCATAATGTATTCCGCGGAGAGTAGACCCGCTAGACCTACTCTTCACCACCGATTCTCCATTCCCGCCTCCGTCGTGCGTTCCGGTGCTGGGCTGTTGCCACTCTCGTGGTTGCTGACCCAGCCCGGGAGACTGCCGGTGGATAGTTTTCCTCACCGACGAGCCGAGGGTTCGGTGCCGTCGCTCCGGCGATGGCCTGATCTCGACTCTGGTTCCTCTGTTTCTGGGGAATCGCCCGTTGATGAACGGGGGATTGTCTTAGAGCCAGAGGATTTGCGACTTTTTGTGTCTGCTCGCTCACGTCGTAACATGGTGGCGTGCAGACGCGAACGGCCTGGGTTTGGGGAATTGCTGGAGACCAGCGAGGCCGCGTCCGACTCTGGATTTCTGATGGAAACTGAAGACTTCATGGAGGAGGCGGACGGGTTCTTGTATGATGGTCCCGTGGAGGGGAGTGTCCCTCCTCCGGAGACCCCGGAGGGGGGAGAAATGGCTCCACGGGGCGCCTTGTTCGAGGATGTCGGGGAACCACCTTGGCCTCATCGACAGGATGCCCTACTGTCAGCCGCATCGGATTGTGGCTCCTTGACCAGTCGCAGCCTGCTGTATGCGAGAGATGCGGGGTCGGTGGAGGAGGGTCCGCAGGGGGAACTGCGGGCCTTGTTCCCCGAGCTCATGGCGGTAGCCGCCGCTGCAAACGGTGTGCCGCTGCCGCAGCCATTGCCTGCACCTGTCCCTGATGACCTCATAGGCCATCCCTGGCAGCGTCCCCCGGTGAGAGGGGTGGACGTTGTCTACCCATTTTTCCCATCGATGGGGGCCTATGTTCGTCGGGGTCAGGCGGTCTCCAACATCATGGGACTAACTCCCGCCTACGTACCAGTTACGCGGGTGTCGGGGTTGGTCAAAGGTATGGGGGAGGGCGTACCTCGGCTTGACAATCCGATGGCCGCGCTCCTCTGTCCGGATATGGTGTGGGAGCCCCTATGCAAGCCGGTCCTCCAGGGGAGGTCGGCTAGGCGATTGGCTTATTGGGGTGACCAGTCATTCATCGCCGGTACACAGTCGCTGGCTGCGGCCTCTAACATCGCCCACCTGGCTAGATTTGTATCGGGGATAATGACGGGCGGCGCGGATCTGAACGAGGTGAGGTGCGATCAGATCACCCAGGCTGCGGGAGCTGTGCTGCACCTCTCCCAGGTGCTAGCCATAGCCATGGGGAAAGTGCGCGCCCTGGCCACCCTGGGCCAGCGTCATCTTTGGCTGGAGCAGGCCCGTGTGCCGGAACGGAAGAGAACCCCTCTTCTGACGGCCGCCCTCTCCGACGCTGGCCTGTTCGGGAAGGCCCTGCTATTGATGACCTCAACATGTAGAGAGATGGCAGAGGAGAGGTCCATTCTCCAACCCCATTTTCCGCCTCCCGTCCTTGCCGGTGGGGGCAGAAGGATTCCGCGACGTCGAGCTGTCTCCGTCGCCGCTACCACTGCCTCCACCGCCACTGCTGGCCCTGCCAAGAGGGCCAGGGGAAGAAGCGGCGCTTCGGCCACCGCCGGCCCATCCCAGACCGGAGGAGACGGTAGGGATCGTCGTGTCCAGCAGACTGTTACCTATCGTCCCTCCGGGGCTCCCCGGGGTGGCAAGACTCGAGCGGCGCGAGGTGGCAGGCGCCGTTGAGAGTGACTTTTCCCCCTCTGTGTCCCCTCCTCTACACCCTCCCCGGCCCCTCTATGATTTTGTGCCTTGAACACGTATTTATTTATTAATAAAAAGTTCCCTGACATAAGGGGGACTGTGTTTGGCCGAACAAACTGTGTGTTTCTTCAATACAAATCATGTGGTGGGGTTGTGTTTTATGAATCTACCCTGTTACGTTGGGGGAATGAGTTGTGTTGTGTTACGAGTTTTTAAGCAAGGTCTGCAACTTACACTCGGTAATAGGTTCTATTAGCTTGATGCTCCACATGCAATTAGAACTGGTGGTATTCCATTGCTTTAACTAAGTATATGTGTTCACAACGCTGTGTTGTTAGTTGCAGTAATGCTCGTACACACTTTTCATGGCCTAGCCATTACTCTCGTTCAACGTCTTCCTATGTGTAGCATAGGCTGCGGGTATGGGATTCACGCACAGGCGACTTGTGTTTTGTTGTAAACCCTTTTACACTTTGTGGGTAGCTAACATTGTATTAGCTTATGCTATATATTTTGTTCTACCGGAGGTTTTCAAAATGGCTACGGTTGTTTTCTGTGTGTAGGGATAGAAGGTGTGTTTTTCGGGAGGGGGTGTCGGATAAACCCCTCCTTTTTCCCACTTGATTGGTTTAGAGGGTTTGTTGACTTTTCTGCTGAGCCAGTCAGGGCCAAGCCAGTGCTTGACGGGGGAGGGGGGGGGGGGGGGGGGGGGTATTCTACCGACTCCTGTTATGACAGGATCCGGTGGGTTTTCCCCGCCCGTTATAGCGTTGTTGCTATGGCGACGCCTTCCATGAGCTGGTGTCGTAAAGATGTCGAGGTTAGAGCGCAGGACTTAACCTGCTGCGCTCGTTTTTGTGTCAAACTTGAGTCTGTTGGTCACGTGTCTCACAGTTTACATATCTTTTTCTTGACCGTGGTCTCATGTGGGAAGGTGTTTCTGGGGGAATCTGGTCTTACACTCTGATTAAAAAGAGTGACTGGATTAAAATCATGTGAAAAACAGGGTTTTTTACTCCCAGCTGTGCAGTTAGGTCATACATGTGATGCCTTTTCTTTATTTTATAAAGAGTTGAATGTGTCTTGATGGATATGAAATGAGGGTCCCTGATGGAACAAGACTAACGTCTTCTCAGGTCTGCCTCCCCTTATCTTTTTGTATGTATTCCTGTACTGCAGTCTGTTGGGTATATTTTTTCATTCATTCATTCATGGAGTTGATTGCATCTCGCCCCTCTTGTCGTTTCCCTGGGCGTCTTGGGGATTCAATATGGTGGTCTAAACGGCCTATTGTTGATGTGGGTATGTCCAAACGCACACATAGTGCTAGCTCAGGATGTGCTTTGGCCGTTGCTGACTGGCGCGCCTCGTTTGCTTTGGTAAAACAGCGTTTTTATGGAGCAATTGGGATGGGGGTTTTTCCTCTTCCGACATCCTGTGTGTTGTCGATGGGTTCCCGTTCATGTCAGGGGATGATGACGGAATGGGTCTGGGCATATGGGAAGGGTCTCACGCCCTAGGGGTGGGCCGCCGGACGCGGTTCATACCGACACGTCTGGGTGGCGCCTTCTTTTTATGTTGGGATCAGACGCGCATATCTGCCCCTTCTCCTGGGGTTGGCAGGTCGGCGTGATTAGGGCACGGGACTGGTTCTGGTCGCGCTGGTCCAGATCAGTGCACCCGTTGTCCGCTGGGGATGCAGATCTGCTGTTCTGGTACCCTGAGGGACTTAGGGTTTTTTCAGGGGGGAAAAATGCTAGGTCGATCCGGGTGTCACAGGGTTGTGCGTTATGGGACCCCTTGTTTGATGTATTCTGCACTGTCATAGTGGCTTATGGCCGTGCCGACCTGTACGCATCCGATCTCGTCGGATCTCGGCTGCTGTGCGGGTTGGTCTTGGTTGGTACTTGGTTGGGTGACCTCCTGGGAATACCGAGTGCGGGGTGCTGGGGGCTGGTCTTCCATATTACGCTCTTCTCTTGCGTTTTGGCGCTGAGGAGCCTGTTGGGTGGGGTTAACCTCCTTTGGGATCCTGTGCTCCCCGTATCGCCGGGCCCGGTCCGGGGTGATGCCCGTTGACCTGTAGGCCCGGGATAGCCCTGTTGGGAACCGGAACGCGGGCTGCGGCGGTGCCGCAGGTGCGTTTCGGGGTTTTTTCCTGAGGGGTTATAGGACCAACCATTACATGGGGTAATGCCTGGGTGGTTGGTTCTCTGGTGTGTTGCTGCAGTGTCAACTCCCGGTTCTCCGGTTGAGGGTGCCCCTGCACGTTCATGACGTCTGCCGATCGTATGGGCTTTTCTGTGGGCAGCTGTCAGGGGCCGTGTGGTCTACGGATCCCGCTTCTGACGTGCTGTTGAAAGCTTGGTTATGCGACAACGCCAGCATACGCCCCTTCCGCCGGGGCGGCTGTTTCAGCTGTCCTTTCTGCCTCGTCCGCAGTTTTTTCCAGGCTTGGGTTGACGACCTGTTGCCTGGTCTTCCCCGTTGCACTGCCTGTTTCCGTTGGTTAACTCTTGTATGTTATGACCATGCTGTCTGCCTGTTGCAGGGCTTGTGTTCCAGGCGGCGTGCTGTTGGGGGGGACAGGGCCCGCTCGGCTGAGGGGCCTTTGTCCGAATACGCTGGCGATGTGAGGGGCGGGGTCACTAGGTGCCCCCCTGGTGGGGTCTTGATGCTGGCATCATGGACTTCTCCGGGCCCCCATTTCAGGGAGCCCAGTCCTTGGTGGGTCTGGGCCTTCCTTCGCGCTCCGCTGCTACGGCCTTGCCACGGGGTTGGGTTGGCCCTTGACCCCGTGATTCTGGGGGCAGTAACGAGGTGGTTTTTCTCCGTTCGTTCCCGGGTGGCATGCGGGTTGTGCGTGTGTGTAGTCGTGGGGTCAAGCCACGGCTGCTCACCCTGTGCGTTGAGTGCTTGAGTGCCTCTTCGCACGGTCGGGTCCGTCGCCTTCCCGTGACGTCCCTAATAGGGGGGCTACCCGCCATTAGGGGGGGTCGGGGGGGCTCGGCCCTCCCTGTTCTGATGGTTGTGGGGGGGCTGTCAGCGGGGTGTATTTGTCAGCCAGTGGCTCCGCTTGGCCTCCCTTGTGCAGTGTGATGCCAAGCTAAGCCACTAACGATACAGAACGATAGGTTATGACTATAACCAAGTTCTGTTAGTTAGGGGCGATGCTTGGCATCAGACGGCCGCTGCAGCCCTTGTCCTCACCTTGTGGTGAAAGCTTGGGAAGGAGGAGAGCAGGTGACCACACACCTGCTTATGAAGGTAAGCTGATGAGGGGTGTGGTCAGACTAATATTGGTATTAGAGGTATATTTGTGGTTTATTCAGTGCGCGTGCACGTACGTGAGATAGTGCAGTGTGATGCCAAGCATCGCCCCTAACTAACAGAACTTGGTTATAGTCATAACCTATCGTTAAGTGTCTTGCTCAAGGACACTACGACACGCTGCCCGGGAGGAGCGGGAATTGAACTGGGAACCTCCGGATTGCCAGATGACTGCTCTACCTCCCGAGCCACTGTCGCTCCCTATCTAACACTAGATAATTGATGACAACTTACATTTCAATTAAGGCTGTCAAAGTTAACGTGGTATTAACGGTATAATAATTTTTTTAACTAGACTTCACTCAGGTGTATTATTGATACTCTCATTGATACTATGTTTGTTTCTGACTCAAAGTGTGTGTGTGTGTGTGTGTGTGTGTGTGTGTGTGTGTGTGTGTGTGTGTGTGTGTGTGTGTGTGTGTGTGTGTGTGTGTGTGTGTGTGTGCGTGCGTGCGTGCGTGCGTGCGTGCGTGTGTGTGTGTGTGTGTGTGTAAGAGATAGAGAGAGAGATAGAGAGGGGGTTGAGAGAAATGAGGAAGGGGCAAGAGAGAAAGAGAGTTGTGAGAGTGTGTGTGTGAGAGAAAGAGGGGGGGGGGGGTGAGTCCTCAGCCCTTGTGTGGGTGAATGCAACAAGTTCCTAACGTTTTCTTTCCCCTATTATTTCATGCACTTTATTCATTGTTTTAAATTATTATTTTATTTTAAGTTATTTTGTACATCACTCTGTTTTGAATTTGATGCAAATTTGCAATGCATGAGGGTCATACTTTTGTGTTAAATGGCTGCATAAAGCAAGCATTTGTTGACTCTCATGTTGATAAGAGTATTAAAACTTGAAAAAGATCAGTTTAAGGTAGATACTTATTTTTTTTTAAACTATGCAATTAATTTATCGCGAGTTAACTATGGACAATCGAGCGATTAATCAGATTAAATATTTTAATCGATTGACAGCACTAATTTCAATACATCGTCCATTAACAACTCATATGATGATGCAGCATAGGAACTGTCTCAATGTCCCTCTCCTCTATCTCTCTTCTCCTCCTATCTTCTCCTTCTTTCATCTTCTCTTCTCTAAGTTGCTTCCTGATAGTAGACAAGTGGTAGTGAGGGAGGAAAGGAAAGAAGTAGTACTGAATTAAGTATTGTAATGAGATGCAGCCACTGTCTTCTTCCAGGACACTTCAAGTGGGATGGACACATGGCTGTTGGAGATTAAATCTGTGCCAGACAATGTCGGGATGCCATGACTCCATATGGCATCCAGAGAAGAGAAGAAGCATATAAAACACAAGGGCACATCCACAAACCTCTCCTGGAGTTTTAAGCTAGCTAGCTGCTCCTCTCCCTATTCATTGTACTAAGCTAGGCTAGCTAGCAGCCAGATAGCTTTCTACTGAACACACAGAGTAAAATTGGTATCTATCTTCTTGTCTGACTCTGGAAAAGATGGAAAGCAAATTTACAATAATGTTGGTGTGTCCCTTTAAAGTATTGATTGGGCAATAATCTATTTACTATGTCTGTTATGATTAACAAACGCAGTGAAACCAGACTTGGAGTCCTGCATGAGTGGGCAGGGGGCATCAAGATAATCTGCAGGTGCAGGTGGGTGTGGCTATAACAGCAGTGGGAATGGGTGGGTGTGGCTATAACAGCGGTGGGAGCAGGTGGGTGTGGCTATAACAGCAGTGGGAACGGGTGGGTGTGGCTATAACAGCGGCGGGAGCAGGTGGGTGTGCCTATAACAGCAGTGTGAATGGGTGGGTGTGGCTATAACAACGGCGGGAGCAGGTGGGTGTGGCTATAACAGCTGTGGGAGCAGGTGGGTGTGGCTATAACAGCAGTGGGAACGGGTGGGTGTGGCTATAACAGTGGCGGGAGCAGGTGGGTGTGGCTATAACAGCAGTGGGAACTGGTGGGTGTGGCTATAACAGCGGCGGGAGCAGGTGGGTGTGGCTATAACAGCTGTGGGAGCAGGTGGGTGTGGCTATAACAGTGCTGGGAGCGGGTGGGTGTGGCTATAACAGTGCTGGGAGCGGGTGGGTGTGGCTATAACAGCGCTGGGAGCAGGTGGGTGTGGCTATAACAGCGCTAGGAGCAGGTGGGTGTGGCTATAACAGCACTGGGAGCAGGTGGGTACAGAATGACTAAATCAAGCCTGAAGCAGACCTCTACCTTATATTCTCACTGAAGATAATGATAAGTGACACCATAATACTTGCCATCACCTAAATTATTGACATGACAGGGGAGTAAAAAAACTCATCATCTTAACACTTTGAGTGCCACTCACGAGATTTCTCTGGTTTTTTTTAAGGTGGTTGCATGCCACTCACGAGATTTCTCGGATTTTTTTAATTTTTAATTTTAATTTTTTTCGTGAACTATACATCGGCGGCCATCTTGCTACCACATTTCTGAACGTCTAGACATGCAACTTCACTCGATTCCGCCAGGTGGCAGTAGAGCCCTATGTTGTAACACATGTATAATGTTATCAGTCAATCTACCTGCATTATTATAAGGATGATGGATCTCTGCTGTGATTGGTCGATAGTAAAGATCGTGACGATCTTGACCTGCCCACCTGATATTTAACCTGAACACACCCAGCGTGAGCTCAGTGCGTCTTCGGATTTTGTGAATACAGTTATCATTGAGAGAGAGAGAGAGAGAGAGAGAGAGAGAGAGAGAGAGAGAGAGAGAGATAGATAGATAGATAGATAGATAGAGAGATTAGCGTTTTGATTTGATTTTGAGCATTTAGCATTGATAGTAGTAGTGATAGTATTTCTAGTAGTAGTAGTGATTGATAATATATTTTCTTCATTTTGTAATACTTATTTTCTTTTGTAGTACCAGGTAATATTAGTTGCAGTACTGTAGCAAGTACAGCACTTTTAGATAAGTGCTTAGTCCGTGTTTTAGTAACACTAGTTAGTAGATTTTCATAGCCGTTTTCATAGTAATAGTTGAGAGTAGGTATTCACAATGAGGAGAACGAGGAAGTCGGTAAGGAGAGGCAAACTCCCGGACCGATACGTCCAGACCACACTGCCGTTCACCCAGGCCCCGGTTCCACCAGCTGCCGCTGGGACGAGCCGTGCACCTCCGCCGGCACCGATCAGTTCTCCAGTCGTGGCCGCTGCCACCGGCTCTCCGGTAACGATCGCGCCGCTCCCGGTCAGAGCCACAAAGAAGCGGGTTGGGGCCCCGGTTACCGCAGCTGTCGCTGGGACAAGCCGTGCACCTCCGCCTCAGGTGAGGCCGGCACCGATCAGTTCTCCGGTCGTGGCCGCTGCCACCGGCTCTCCGGTAACGATCGCGCCGCTCCCGGTCAGAGCAACAAAGAAGCGGGTCAGGGCCCCGGTTACCGCAGCTACAGCGGGTACAAGCCGTGCACCTCCGCCTCAGGTGAGGCCGGCACCGATCAGTTCTCCGGTAACGATCGCGCCACTCCCGGTCAGAGCAACAATGAAGCGGGTTGCGAAGACCCGGCATGTGTCGCCGCCGTCCTCCCACACCACGGACGAGTCTGAGATCGACATCGCTGATGATAATGACGAGTGGATGCCAGGTAATTTCAATTCAATAAATGGTCAATTCAAGGCATGTGTAACTCGAATACATATATATATATATATATATGCATGTGTTTATTGAATCCATGTGCGTGAATGTATCTCGTATGATCGAATGTTTGTAGATACATTGCAAGCTAAAGCTAATATATGCATGTGCAGCGTATGTATATGATCAGCGAATGTGGGTCTTTGAAAAGTGCTATACAAATCAATGAATTATTATTATTGTGTCGCTATATTGCGTCTGTAACGCGGGGTATATACACAGTAACGCGAATATATGCATGTGTTTAGTCAATGTCATGAAAAGCAAAGTGCACAGCCTAGATATGGCCTGGTCCATGATTGAATGTTTGACCATTGATGCTAACTGTGATTTATTATATATCTTTATAGGTCCAGGCAGAATGGACATGGAAGACATGGACGACGATGATGAACCCATGCAAGAACTGGAGGGTATTTGGCCGTACAATCGGAGAATTGGTAAGTTTATGCATATCAAATTACAATTTAGATTTAGAATGTTTTGTGACTGCATGCATGATATCGCCACGTGGTCTTTGATCTGGTCTCAATGCAGCATGGTGAATTGCATTGATTGAAGTAGCGCCAGTAGCCACGTTGTCTTTTGATGTTCTTTGATGTCGCATGCATGGCTCAATTGTTTATGTATGTTGGGCATGTTAGTTAGTAACCCCCCATCCCCACACTCTCTATCTATCTATCTATCTATCTATCTATCTATCTATCTATCTATCTATCTATCTATCTATCTATCTATCTATCTATCTATCTATCTATCTATCTATATCTATCTCTATCTCTCTCTCTCTCTCTCTCTCTCTCTCTCTCTCTCTCTCTCTCTCTCTCTCTATCTGCTGGGCATATATACATGCAGCCTGCAGGTGTTAGTTCCCCCCCCCCCCCCCCCATCCCCACCCCCCACCCCTGCACTCTCTCTATCTCTATCTGTCTCTGTCTCTGTGTTAGGGTTAGTTGTCTTTTGATGTTGCATGTAACCCCCATCCCCACCCCCACCCCCCACCCATGCTCTCTCTCTCTCTCTCTCTCTCTCTCTCTCTCTCTCTCTCTCTCTCTCTCTCTCTCTCTCTCTCTCTCTCTCTCTCTCTCTCTCTCTCTCTCTCTATCTCTCTCTCTCTCTCTCTCTCTCT